>NW_026961081.1:0-192000 GCF_021018805.1 Prinia subflava | reverse complement strand
AATACCAGCTTTGGTTCTGCGCTATAGACATGAGAAACATCAAGCGGTAGAGTGTCAAAGGAAAGTCTTCTGTTCCATGGCTCTTTCATGGAAATCAAGCCAAATAGGAAGTAATCACCTTTATTCTTGGTGTGGTGACAAGGAGAACACATCCATGTGCAAAGTGTAAACCCGTACTGCAAAAGGCAAGTAAGTGTCTGCAGCAGCTTCTCTGCTTCCTGGGAACACAACCAAACAGACAAGAATTGTGTTTTGATCAACTCCAGAAAGCATGACATAGAAACAAAAAGCAGAGATCACTGTTCACTGGGAAAAGCAAAGCTTTATGTTACAGAGCTCTTTCATGGAAATTAGGCGAATTAGGCAGTAACAGCTTTGGTTCTTCTTCTAAGGACATGAAAGACACCAACCGGTGCAGTGTATAAGCCAGTAGTGGATAAGGCAAAAAACTGTCTGTAGCAGCTTCTCTGCTTCCTGGGAACACAACCAAACAGACAAGAATTGTGTTTTGATCAACTCCAGAAAGCACGACATAGAAACAAAAAGCAGAGATCACTGTTCACTGGGAAAAGCAAAGCTTTATGTTACAGAGCTCTTTCATGGAAATTAAGCAAATTAGGCAGTAACAGCTTTGGTTCTTCTTCTAAGGACATGAAAGACACCAACCGGTGCAGTGTATAAGCCAGTAGTGGATAAGGCAAAAAACTGTCTGCAGCAGCTTCTCTCTTTCCTGGGAACACAACCAAACAGACAAGAACTGTGATTTGATCAACTCCAGAAAGTAACACATTGAAACCAAATGCAGACTTCAGTGTTCAAGCTGAAAAGCAAAGCTTGATGTTACAGAGCACTTTCATGGAGACTTAGTCATCTAGGCAATACCAGCTTTGGTTCTGCTCTATAGACATGAGAAACATCAAGCGGTAGAGTGTCAAAGGAAAGTTTTCTGTTCCATGGCTCTTTCATGGAAATCAAGCCAAATAGGAAGTAATCACCTTTATTCTTGGTGTGGTGACAAGGAGAACACATCCATGTGCAAAGTGTAAACCCGTACTGCAAAAGGCAAGTAAGTGTCTGCAGCAGCTTCTCTGCTTCCTGGGAACACAACCAAACAGACAAGAATTGTGTTTTGATCAACTCCAGAAAGCACGACATAGAAACAAAAAGCAGAGATCACTGTTCACTGGGAAAAGCAAAGCTTTATGTTACAGAGCTCTTTCATGGAAATTAAGCAAATTAGGCAGTAACAGCTTTGGTTCTTCTTCTAAGGACATGAAAGACACCAACCGGTGCAGTGTATAAGCCAGTAGTGGCTAAGGCAAAAAACTGTCTGCAGCAGCTTCTCTCTTTCCTGGGAACACAACCAAACAGACAAGAACTGTGATTTGATCAACTCCAGAAAGTAACACATTGAAACCAAATGCAGACTTCAGTGTTCAAGCTGAAAAGCAAAGCTTGATGTTACAGAGCACTTTCATGGAGACTTAGTCATCTAGGCAATACCAGCTTTGGTTCTGCTCTATAGACATGGGAAACATCAAGTGGTAGAGTGTCAAAGGAAAGTTTTCTGTTCCATGGCTCTTTCATGGAAATCAAGCCAAATAGGAAGTAATCACCTTTATTCTTGGTGTGGTGACAAGGAGAACACATCCATGTGCAAAGTGTAAACCCGTACTGCAAAAGGCAAGTAAGTGTCTGCAGCAGCTTCTCTGCTTCCTGGGAACACAACCAAACAGACAAGAATTGTGTTTTGATCAACTCCAGAAAGCACGACATAGAAACAAAAAGCAGAGATCACTGTTCACTGGGAAAAGCAAAGCTTTATGTTACAGAGCTCTTTCATGGAAATTAAGCAAATTAGGCAGTAACAGATTTGGTTCTTCTTCTAAGGACATGAAAGACACCAACCGGTGCAGTGTATAAGCCAGTAGTGGATAAGGCAAAAAACTGTCTGTAGCAGCTTCTCTGCTTCCTGGGAACACAACCAAACAGACAAGAATTGTGTTTTGATCAACTCCAGAAAGCACGACATAGAAACAAAAAGCAGAGATCACTGTTCACTGGGAAAAGCAAAGCTTTATGTTACAGAGCTCTTTCATGGAAATTAAGCGAATTAGGCAGTAACAGCTTTGGTTCTTCTTCTAAGGACATGAAAGACACCAACCGGTGCAGTGTATAAGCCAGTAGTGGCTAAGGCAAAAAACTGTCTGCAGCAGCTTCTCTCTTTCCTGGGAACACAACCAAACAGACAAGAACTGTGATTTGATCAACTCCAGAAAGTAACACATTGAAACCAAATGCAGACTTCAGTGTTCAAGCTGAAAAGCAAAGCTTGATGTTACAGAGCACTTTCATGGAGACTTAGTCATCTAGGCAATACCAGCTTTGGTTCTGCTCTATAGACATGAGAAACATCAAGCGGTAGAGTGTCAAAGGAAAGTCTTCTGTTCCATGGCTCTTTCATGGAAATCAAGCCAAATAGGAAGTAATCACCTTTATTCTTGGTGTGGTGACAAGGAGAACACATCCATGTGCAAAGTGTAAACCCGTACTGCAAAAGGCAAGTAAGTGTCTGCAGCAGCTTCTCTGCTTCCTGGGAACACAAACAAACAGACAAGAATTGTGTTTTGATCAACTCCAGAAAGCATGACATAGAAACAAAAAGCAGAGATCACTGTTCACTGGGAAAAGCAAAGCTTTATGTTACAGAGCTCTTTCATGGAAATTAAGCGAATTAGGCAGTAACAGCTTTGGTTCTTCTTCTAAGGACATGAAAGACACCAACCGGTGCAGTGTATAAGCCAGTAGTGGCTAAGGCAAAAAACTGTCTGTAGCAGCTTCTCTGCTTCCTGGGAACACAACCAAACAGACAAGAATTGTGTTTTGATCAACTCCAGAAAGCACGACATAGAAACAAAAAGCAGAGATCACTGTTCACTGGGAAAAGCAAAGCTTTATGTTACAGAGCTCTTTCATGGAAATTAAGCAAATTAGGCAGTAACAGCTTTGGTTCTTCTTCTAAGGACATGAAAGACACCAACCGGTGCAGTGTATAAGCCAGTAGTGGCTAAGGCAAAAAACTGTCTGCAGCAGCTTCTCTCTTTCCTGGGAACACAACCAAACAGACAAGAACTGTGATTTGATCAACTCCAGAAAGTAACACATTGAAACCAAATGCAGACTTCAGTGTTCAAGCTGAAAAGCAAAGCTTGATGTTACAGAGCACTTTCATGGAGACTTAGTCATCTAGGCAATACCAGCTTTGGTTCTGCTCTATAGACATGAGAAACATCAAGCGGTAGAGTGTCAAAGGAAAGTTTTCTGTTCCATGGCTCTTTCATGGAAATCAAGCCAAATAGGAAGTAATCACCTTTATTCTTGGTGTGGTGACAAGGAGAACACATCCATGTGCAAAGTGTAAACCTGTACTGCAAAAGGCAAGTAAGTGTCTGCAGCAGCTTCTCTGCTTCCTGGGAACACAACCAAACAGACAAGAATTGTGTTTTGATCAACTCCAGAAAGCACGACATAGAAACAAAAAGCAGAGATCACTGTTCACTGGGAAAAGCAAAGCTTTATGTTACAGAGCTCTTTCATGGAAATTAAGCGAATTAGGCAGTAACAGCTTTGGTTCTTCTTCTAAGGACATGAAAGACACCAACCGGTGCAGTGTATAAGCCAGTAGTGGCTAAGGCAAAAAACTGTCTGCAGCAGCTTCTCTCTTTCCTGGGAACACAACCAAACAGACAAGAACTGTGATTTGATCAACTCCAGAAAGTAACACATTGAAACCAAATGCAGACTTCAGTGTTCAAGCTGAAAAGCAAAGCTTGATGTTACAGAGCACTTTCATGGAGACTTAGTCATCTAGGCAATACCAGCTTTGGTTCTGCTCTATAGACATGAGAAACATCAAGCGGTAGAGTGTCAAAGGAAAGTCTTCTGTTCCATGGCTCTTTCATGGAAATCAAGCCAAATAGGAAGTAATCACCTTTATTCTTGGTGTGGTGACAAGGAGAACACATCCATGTGCAAAGTGTAAACCCGTACTGCAAAAGGCAAGTAAGTGTCTGCAGCAGCTTCTCTGCTTCCTGGGAACACAACCAAACAGACAAGAATTGTGTTTTGATCAACTCCAGAAAGCACGACATAGAAACAAAAAGCAGAGATCACTGTTCACTGGGAAAAGCAAAGCTTTATGTTACAGAGCTCTTTCATGGAAATTAAGCAAATTAGTCAGTAACAGCTTTGGTTCTTCTTCTAAGGACATGAAAGACACCAACCGGTGCAGTGTATAAGCCAGTAGTGGCTAAGGCAAAAAACTGTCTGTAGCAGCTTCTCTCTTTCCTGGGAACACAACCAAACAGACAAGAACTGTGATTTGATCAACTCCAGAAAGTAACACATTGAAACCAAATGCAGACTTCAGTGTTCAAGCTGAAAAGCAAAGCTTGATGTTACAGAGCACTTTCATGGAGACTTAGTCATCTAGGCAATACCAGCTTTGGTTCTGCTCTATAGACATGGGAAACATCAAGTGGTAGAGTGTCAAAGGAAAGTTTTCTGTTCCATGGCTCTTTCATGGAAATCAAGCCAAATAGGAAGTAATCACCTTTATTCTTGGTGTGGTGACAAGGAGAACACATCCATGTGCAAAGTGTAAACCCGTACTGCAAAAGGCAAGTAAGTGTCTGCAGCAGCTTCTCTGCTTCCTGGGAACACAACCAAACAGACAAGAATTGTGTTTTGATCAACTCCAGAAAGCACGACATAGAAACAAAAAGCAGAGATCACTGTTCACTGGGAAAAGCAAAGCTTTATGTTACAGAGCTCTTTCATGGAAATTAAGCAAATTAGGCAGTAACAGCTTTGGTTCTTCTTCTAAGGACATGAAAGACACCAACCGGTGCAGTGTATAAGCCAGTAGTGGCTAAGGCAAAAAACTGTCTGCAGCAGCTTCTCTCTTTCCTGGGAACACAACCAAACAGACAAGAACTGTGATTTGATCAACTCCAGAAAGTAACACATTGAAACCAAATGCAGACTTCAGTGTTCAAGCTGAAAAGCAAAGCTTGATGTTACAGAGCACTTTCATGGAGACTTAGTCATCTAGGCAATACCAGCTTTGGTTCTGCTCTATAGACATGGGAAACATCAAGTGGTAGAGTGTCAAAGGAAAGTTTTCTGTTCCATGGCTCTTTCATGGAAATCAAGCCAAATAGGAAGTAATCACCTTTATTCTTGGTGTGGTGACAAGGAGAACACATCCATGTGCAAAGTGTAAACCCGTACTGCAAAAGGCAAGTAAGTGTCTGCAGCAGCTTCTCTGCTTCCTGGGAACACAACCAAACAGACAAGAATTGTGTTTTGATCAACTCCAGAAAGCACGACATAGAAACAAAAAGCAGAGATCACTGTTCACTGGGAAAAGCAAAGCTTTATGTTACAGAGCTCTTTCATGGAAATTAAGCAAATTAGGCAGTAACAGCTTTGGTTCTTCTTCTAAGGACATGAAAGACACCAACCGGTGCAGTGTATAAGCCAGTAGTGGCTAAGGCAAAAAACTGTCTGTAGCAGCTTCTCTGCTTCCTGGGAACACAACCAAACAGACAAGAATTGTGTTTTGATCAACTCCAGAAAGCACGACATAGAAACAAAAAGCAGAGATCACTGTTCACTGGGAAAAGCAAAGCTTTATGTTACAGAGCTCTTTCATGGAAATTAAGCGAATTAGGCAGTAACAGCTTTGGTTCTTCTTCTAAGGACATGAAAGACACCAACCGGTGCAGTGTATAAGCCAGTAGTGGCTAAGGCAAAAAACTGTCTGCAGCAGCTTCTCTCTTTCCTGGGAACACAACCAAACAGACAAGAACTGTGATTTGATCAACTCCAGAAAGTAACACATTGAAACCAAATGCAGACTTCAGTGTTCAAGCTGAAAAGCAAAGCTTGATGTTACAGAGCACTTTCATGGAGACTTAGTCATCTAGGCAATACCAGCTTTGGTTCTGCTCTATAGACATGAGAAACATCAAGCGGTAGAGTGTCAAAGGAAAGTCTTCTGTTCCATGGCTCTTTCATGGAAATCAAGCCAAATAGGAAGTAATCACCTTTATTCTTGGTGTGGTGACAAGGAGAACACATCCATGTGCAAAGTGTAAACCCGTACTGCAAAAGGCAAGTAAGTGTCTGCAGCAGCTTCTCTGCTTCCTGGGAACACAACCAAACAGACAAGAATTGTGTTTTGATCAACTCCAGAAAGCATGACATAGAAACAAAAAGCAGAGATCACTGTTCACTGGGAAAAGCAAAGCTTTATGTTACAGAGCTCTTTCATGGAAATTAAGCGAATTAGGCAGTAACAGCTTTGGTTCTTCTTCTAAGGACATGAAAGACACCAACCGGTGCAGTGTATAAGCCAGTAGTGGATAAGGCAAAAAACTGTCTGTAGCAGCTTCTCTGCTTCCTGGGAACACAAACAAACAGACAAGAATTGTGTTTTGATCAACTCCAGAAAGCACGACATAGAAACAAAAAGCAGAGATCACTGTGCACTGGGAAAAGCAAAGCTTTATGTTACAGAGCTCTTTCATGGAAATTAAGCGAATTAGGCAGTAACAGCTTTGGTTCTTCTTCTAAGGACATGAAAGACACCAACCGGTGCAGTGTATAAGCCAGTAGTGGCTAAGGCAAAAAACTGTCTGCAGCAGCTTCTCTCTTTCCTGGGAACACAACCAAACAGACAAGAACTGTGATTTGATCAACTCCAGAAAGTAACACATTGAAACCAAATGCAGACTTCAGTGTTCAAGCAGAAAAGCAAAGCTTGATGTTACAGAGCACTTTCATGGAGACTTAGTCATCTAGGCAATACCAGCTTTGGTTCTGCTCTATAGACATGAGAAACATCAAGCGGTAGAGTGTCAAAGGAAAGTTTTCTGTTCCATGGCTCTTTCATAGAAATCAAGCCAAATAGGAAGTAATCACCTTTATTCTTGGTGTGGTGACAAGGAGAACACATCCATGTGCAAAGTGTAAACCCGTACTGCAAAAGGCAAGTAAGTGTCTGCAGCCAGCAGCTTCTCTGCTTCCTGGGAACACAAACAAACAGACAAGAATTGTGTTTTGATCAACTCCAGAAAGCACGACATAGAAACAAAAAGCAGAGATCACTGTTCACTGGGAAAAGCAAAGCTTTATGTTACAGAGCTCTTTCATGGAAATTAAGCGAATTAGGCAGTAACAGCTTTGGTTCTTCTTCTAAGGACATGAAAGACACCAACCGGTGCAGTGTATAAGCCAGTAGTGGCTAAGGCAAAAAACTGTCTGTAGCAGCTTCTCTGCTTCCTGGGAACACAAACAAACAGACAAGAATTGTGTTTTGATCAACTCCAGAAAGCACGACATAGAAACAAAAAGCAGAGATCACTGTTCACTGGGAAAAGCAAAGCTTTATGTTACAGAGCTCTTTCATGGAAATTAAGCGAATTAGGCAGTAACAGCTTTGGTTCTTCTTCTAAGGACATGAAAGACACCAACCGGTGCAGTGTATAAGCCAGTAGTGGCTAAGGCAAAAAACTGTCTGCAGCAGCTTCTCTCTTTCATGGGAACACAACCAAACAGACAAGAACTGTGATTTGATCAACTCCAGAAAGTAACACATTGAAACCAAATGCAGACTTCAGTGTTCAAGCTGAAAAGCAAAGCTTGATGTTACAGAGCACTTTCATGGAGACTTAGTCATCTAGGCAATACCAGCTTTGGTTCTGCTCTATAGACATGAGAAACATCAAGCGGTAGAGTGTCAAAGGAAAGTTTTCTGTTCCATGGCTCTTTCATGGAAATCAAGCCAAATAGGAAGTAATCACCTTTATTCTTGGTGTGGTGACAAGGAGAACACATCCATGTGCAAAGTGTAAACCCGTACTGCAAAAGGCAAGTAAGTGTCTGCAGCAGCTTCTCTGCTTCCTGGGAACACAACCAAACAGACAAGAATTGTGTTTTGATCAACTCCAGAAAGCACGACATAGAAACAAAAAGCAGAGATCACTGTTCACTGGGAAAAGCAAAGCTTTATGTTACAGAGCTCTTTCATGGAAATTAAGCAAATTAGGCAGTAACAGCTTTGGTTCTTCTTCTAAGGACATGAAAGACACCAACCGGTGCAGTGTATAAGCCAGTAGTGGCTAAGGCAAAAAACTGTCTGCAGCAGCTTCTCTCTTTCCTGGGAACACAACCAAACAGACAAGAACTGTGATTTGATCAACTCCAGAAAGTAACACATTGAAACCAAATGCAGACTTCAGTGTTCAAGCTGAAAAGCAAAGCTTGATGTTACAGAGCACTTTCATGGAGACTTAGTCATCTAGGCAATACCAGCTTTGGTTCTGCTCTATAGACATGGGAAACATCAAGTGGTAGAGTGTCAAAGGAAAGTTTTCTGTTCCATGGCTCTTTCATGGAAATCAAGCCAAATAGGAAGTAATCACCTTTATTCTTGGTGTGGTGACAAGGAGAACACATCCATGTGCAAAGTGTAAACCCGTACTGCAAAAGGCAAGTAAGTGTCTGCAGCAGCTTCTCTGCTTCCTGGGAACACAACCAAACAGACAAGAATTGTGTTTTGATCAACTCCAGAAAGCACGACATAGAAACAAAAAGCAGAGATCACTGTTCACTGGGAAAAGCAAAGCTTTATGTTACAGAGCTCTTTCATGGAAATTAAGCAAATTAGGCAGTAACAGCTTTGGTTCTTCTTCTAAGGACATGAAAGACACCAACCGGTGCAGTGTATAAGCCAGTAGTGGCTAAGGCAAAAAACTGTCTGCAGCAGCTTCTCTCTTTCCTGGGAACACAACCAAACAGACAAGAACTGTGATTTGATCAACTCCAGAAAGTAACACATTGAAACCAAATGCAGACTTCAGTGTTCAAGCTGAAAAGCAAAGCTTGATGTTACAGAGCACTTTCATGGAGACTTAGTCATCTAGGCAATACCAGCTTTGGTTCTGCTCTATAGACATGGGAAACATCAAGTGGTAGAGTGTCAAAGGAAAGTTTTCTGTTCCATGGCTCTTTCATGGAAATCAAGCCAAATAGGAAGTAATCACCTTTATTCTTGGTGTGGTGACAAGGAGAACACATCCATGTGCAAAGTGTAAACCCGTACTGCAAAAGGCAAGTAAGTGTCTGCAGCAGCTTCTCTGCTTCCTGGGAACACAACCAAACAGACAAGAATTGTGTTTTGATCAACTCCAGAAAGCACGACATAGAAACAAAAAGCAGAGATCACTGTTCACTGGGAAAAGCAAAGCTTTATGTTACAGAGCTCTTTCATGGAAATTAAGCAAATTAGGCAGTAACAGCTTTGGTTCTTCTTCTAAGGACATGAAAGACACCAACCGGTGCAGTGTATAAGCCAGTAGTGGATAAGGCAAAAAACTGTCTGTAGCAGCTTCTCTGCTTCCTGGGAACACAACCAAACAGACAAGAATTGTGTTTTGATCAACTCCAGAAAGCACGACATAGAAACAAAAAGCAGAGATCACTGTTCACTGGGAAAAGCAAAGCTTTATGTTACAGAGCTCTTTCATGGAAATTAAGCGAATTAGGCAGTAACAGCTTTGGTTCTTCTTCTAAGGACATGAAAGACACCAACCGGTGCAGTGTATAAGCCAGTAGTGGCTAAGGCAAAAAACTGTCTGCAGCAGCTTCTCTCTTTCCTGGGAACACAACCAAACAGACAAGAACTGTGATTTGATCAACTCCAGAAAGTAACACATTGAAACCAAATGCAGACTTCAGTGTTCAAGCTGAAAAGCAAAGCTTGATGTTACAGAGCACTTTCATGGAGACTTAGTCATCTAGGCAATACCAGCTTTGGTTCTGCTCTATAGACATGAGAAACATCAAGCGGTAGAGTGTCAAAGGAAAGTCTTCTGTTCCATGGCTCTTTCATGGAAATCAAGCCAAATAGGAAGTAATCACCTTTATTCTTGGTGTGGTGACAAGGAGAACACATCCATGTGCAAAGTGTAAACCCGTACTGCAAAAGGCAAGTAAGTGTCTGCAGCAGCTTCTCTGCTTCCTGGGAACACAACCAAACAGACAAGAATTGTGTTTTGATCAACTCCAGAAAGCATGACATAGAAACAAAAAGCAGAGATCACTGTTCACTGGGAAAAGCAAAGCTTTATGTTACAGAGCTCTTTCATGGAAATTAAGCGAATTAGGCAGTAACAGCTTTGGTTCTTCTTCTAAGGACATGAAAGACACCAACCGGTGCAGTGTATAAGCCAGTAGTGGATAAGGCAAAAAACTGTCTGTAGCAGCTTCTCTGCTTCCTGGGAACACAAACAAACAGACAAGAATTGTGTTTTGATCAACTCCAGAAAGCACGACATAGAAACAAAAAGCAGAGATCACTGTGCACTGGGAAAAGCAAAGCTTTATGTTACAGAGCTCTTTCATGGAAATTAAGCGAATTAGGCAGTAACAGCTTTGGTTCTTCTTCTAAGGACATGAAAGACACCAACCGGTGCAGTGTATAAGCCAGTAGTGGCTAAGGCAAAAAACTGTCTGCAGCAGCTTCTCTCTTTCCTGGGAACACAACCAAACAGACAAGAACTGTGATTTGATCAACTCCAGAAAGTAACACATTGAAACCAAATGCAGACTTCAGTGTTCAAGCAGAAAAGCAAAGCTTGATGTTACAGAGCACTTTCATGGAGACTTAGTCATCTAGGCAATACCAGCTTTGGTTCTGCTCTATAGACATGAGAAACATCAAGCGGTAGAGTGTCAAAGGAAAGTTTTCTGTTCCATGGCTCTTTCATAGAAATCAAGCCAAATAGGAAGTAATCACCTTTATTCTTGGTGTGGTGACAAGGAGAACACATCCATGTGCAAAGTGTAAACCCGTACTGCAAAAGGCAAGTAAGTGTCTGCAGCCAGCAGCTTCTCTGCTTCCTGGGAACACAAACAAACAGACAAGAATTGTGTTTTGATCAACTCCAGAAAGCACGACATAGAAACAAAAAGCAGAGATCACTGTTCACTGGGAAAAGCAAAGCTTTATGTTACAGAGCTCTTTCATGGAAATTAAGCGAATTAGGCAGTAACAGCTTTGGTTCTTCTTCTAAGGACATGAAAGACACCAACCGGTGCAGTGTATAAGCCAGTAGTGGCTAAGGCAAAAAACTGTCTGTAGCAGCTTCTCTGCTTCCTGGGAACACAAACAAACAGACAAGAATTGTGTTTTGATCAACTCCAGAAAGCACGACATAGAAACAAAAAGCAGAGATCACTGTTCACTGGGAAAAGCAAAGCTTTATGTTACAGAGCTCTTTCATGGAAATTAAGCGAATTAGGCAGTAACAGCTTTGGTTCTTCTTCTAAGGACATGAAAGACACCAACCGGTGCAGTGTATAAGCCAGTAGTGGCTAAGGCAAAAAACTGTCTGCAGCAGCTTCTCTCTTTCATGGGAACACAACCAAACAGACAAGAACTGTGATTTGATCAACTCCAGAAAGTAACACATTGAAACCAAATGCAGACTTCAGTGTTCAAGCTGAAAAGCAAAGCTTGATGTTACAGAGCACTTTCATGGAGACTTAGTAATCTAGGCAATACCAGCTTTGGTTCTGCTCTATAGACATGAGAAACATCAAGCGGTAGAGTGTCAAAGGAAAGTTTTCTGTTCCATGGCTCTTTCATGGAAATCAAGCCAAATAGGAAGTAATCACCTTTATTCTTGGTGTGGTGACAAGGAGAACACATCCATGTGCAAAGTGTAAACCCGTACTGCAAAAGGCAAGTAAGTGTCTGCAGCAGCTTCTCTGCTTCCTGGGAACACAACCAAACAGACAAGAATTGTGTTTTGATCAACTCCAGAAAGCACGACATAGAAACAAAAAGCAGAGATCACTGTTCACTGGGAAAAGCAAAGCTTTATGTTACAGAGCTCTTTCATGGAAATTAAGCAAATTAGGCAGTAACAGCTTTGGTTCTTCTTCTAAGGACATGAAAGACACCAACCGGTGCAGTGTATAAGCCAGTAGTGGCTAAGGCAAAAAACTGTCTGCAGCAGCTTCTCTCTTTCCTGGGAACACAACCAAACAGACAAGAACTGTGATTTGATCAACTCCAGAAAGTAACACATTGAAACCAAATGCAGACTTCAGTGTTCAAGCTGAAAAGCAAAGCTTGATGTTACAGAGCACTTTCATGGAGACTTAGTCATCTAGGCAATACCAGCTTTGGTTCTGCTCTATAGACATGAGAAACATCAAGCGGTAGAGTGTCAAAGGAAAGTTTTCTGTTCCATGGCTCTTTCATGGAAATCAAGCCAAATAGGAAGTAATCACCTTTATTCTTGGTGTGGTGACAAGGAAAACGCATCCATGTGCAAAGTGTAAACCTGTACTGCAAAAGGCAAGTAAGTGTCTGCAGCAGCTTCTCTGCTTCCTGGGAACACAAACAAACAGACAAGAATTGTGTTTTGATCAACTCCAGAAAGCACGACATAGAAACAAAAAGCAGAGATCACTGTGCACTGGGAAAAGCAAAGCTTTATGTTACAGAGCTCTTTCATGGAAATTAAGCGAATTAGGCAGTAACAGCTTTGGTTCTTCTTCTAAGGACATGAAAGACACCAACCGGTGCAGTGTATAAGCCAGTAGTGGCTAAGGCAAAAAACTGTCTGCAGCAGCTTCTCTCTTTCCTGGGAACACAACCAAACAGACAAGAACTGTGATTTGATCAACTCCAGAAAGTAACACATTGAAACCAAATGCAGACTTCAGTGTTCAAGCTGAAAAGCAAAGCTTGATGTTACAGAGCACTTTCATGGAGACTTAGTCATCTAGGCAATACCAGCTTTGGTTCTGCTCTATAGACATGAGAAACATCAAGCGGTAGAGTGTCAAAGGAAAGTTTTCTGTTCCATGGCTCTTTCATGGAAATCAAGCCAAATAGGAAGTAATCACCTTTATTCTTGGTGTGGTGACAAGGAGAACACATCCATGTGCAAAGTGTAAACCTGTACTGCAAAAGGCAAGTAAGTGTCTGCAGCAGCTTCTCTGCTTCCTGGGAACACAACCAAACAGACAAGAATTGTGTTTTGATCAACTCCAGAAAGCACGACATAGAAACAAAAAGCAGAGATCACTGTTCACTGGGAAAAGCAAAGCTTTATGTTACAGAGCTCTTTCATGGAAATTAAGCAAATTAGGCAGTAACAGCTTTGGTTCTTCTTCTAAGGACATGAAAGACACCAACCGGTGCAGTGTATAAGCCAGTAGTGGCTAAGGCAAAAAACTGTCTGCAGCAGCTTCTCTCTTTCCTGGGAACACAACCAAACAGACAAGAACTGTGATTTGATCAACTCCAGAAAGTAACACATTGAAACCAAATGCAGACTTCAGTGTTCAAGCTGAAAAGCAAAGCTTGATGTTACAGAGCACTTTCATGGAGACTTAGTCATCTAGGCAATACCAGCTTTGGTTCTGCTCTATAGACATGAGAAACATCAAGCGGTAGAGTGTCAAAGGAAAGTCTTCTGTTCCATGGCTCTTTCATGGAAATCAAGCCAAATAGGAAGTAATCACCTTTATTCTTGGTGTGGTGACAAGGAGAACACATCCATGTGCAAAGTGTAAACCCGTACTGCAAAAGGCAAGTAAGTGTCTGCAGCAGCTTCTCTGCTTCCTGGGAACACAACCAAACAGACAAGAATTGTGTTTTGATCAACTCCAGAAAGCACGACATAGAAACAAAAAGCAGAGATCACTGTTCACTGGGAAAAGCAAAGCTTTATGTTACAGAGCTCTTTCATGGAAATTAAGCAAATTAGTCAGTAACAGCTTTGGTTCTTCTTCTAAGGACATGAAAGACACCAACCGGTGCAGTGTATAAGCCAGTAGTGGCTAAGGCAAAAAACTGTCTGCAGCAGCTTCTCTCTTTCCTGGGAACACAACCAAACAGACAAGAACTCTGATTTGATCAACTCCAGAAAGTAACACATTGAAACCAAATGCAGACTTCAGTGTTCAAGCTGAAAAGCAAAGCTTGATGTTACAGAGCACTTTCATGGAGACTTAGTCATCTAGGCAATACCAGCTTTGGTTCTGCTCTATAGACATGGGAAACATCAAGTGGTAGAGTGTCAAAGGAAAGTTTTCTGTTCCATGGCTCTTTCATGGAAATCAAGCCAAATAGGAAGTAATCACCTTTATTCTTGGTGTGGTGACAAGGAGAACACATCCATGTGCAAAGTGTAAACCCGTACTGCAAAAGGCAAGTAAGTGTCTGCAGCAGCTTCTCTGCTTCCTGGGAACACAACCAAACAGACAAGAATTGTGTTTTGATCAACTCCAGAAAGCACGACATAGAAACAAAAAGCAGAGATCACTGTTCACTGGGAAAAGCAAAGCTTTATGTTACAGAGCTCTTTCATGGAAATTAAGCAAATTAGGCAGTAACAGCTTTGGTTCTTCTTCTAAGGACATGAAAGACACCAACCGGTGCAGTGTATAAGCCAGTAGTGGATAAGGCAAAAAACTGTCTGTAGCAGCTTCTCTGCTTCCTGGGAACACAACCAAACAGACAAGAACTGTGATTTGATCAACTCCAGAAAGCACGACATAGAAACAAAAAGCAGAGATCACTGTTCACTGGGAAAAGCAAAGCTTTATGTTACAGAGCTCTTTCATGGAAATTAAGCGAATTAGGCAGTAACAGCTTTGGTTCTTCTTCTAAGGACATGAAAGACACCAACCGGTGCAGTGTATAAGCCAGTAGTGGCTAAGGCAAAAAACTGTCTGCAGCAGCTTCTCTCTTTCCTGGGAACACAACCAAACAGACAAGAACTGTGATTTGATCAACTCCAGAAAGTAACACATTGAAACCAAATGCAGACTTCAGTGTTCAAGCTGAAAAGCAAAGCTTGATGTTACAGAGCACTTTCATGGAGACTTAGTCATCTAGGCAATACCAGCTTTGGTTCTGCTCTATAGACATGAGAAACATCAAGCGGTAGAGTGTCAAAGGAAAGTCTTCTGTTCCATGGCTCTTTCATAGAAATCAAGCCAAATAGGAAGTAATCACCTTTATTCTTGGTGTGGTGACAAGGAGAACACATCCATGTGCAAAGTGTAAACCCGTACTGCAAAAGGCAAGTAAGTGTCTGCAGCCAGCAGCTTCTCTGCTTCCTGGGAACACAACCAAACAGACAAGAATTGTGTTTTGATCAACTCCAGAAAGCACGACATAGAAACAAAAAGCAGAGATCACTGTTCACTGGGAAAAGCAAAGCTTTATGTTACAGAGCTCTTTCATGGAAATTAAGCGAATTAGGCAGTAACAGCTTTGGTTCTTCTTCTAAGGACATGAAAGACACCAACCGGTGCAGTGTATAAGCCAGTAGTGGCTAAGGCAAAAAACTGTCTGTAGCAGCTTCTCTGCTTCCTGGGAACACAAACAAACAGACAAGAATTGTGTTTTGATCAACTCCAGAAAGCACGACATAGAAACAAAAAGCAGAGATCACTGTTCACTGGGAAAAGCAAAGCTTTATGTTACAGAGCTCTTTCATGGAAATTAAGCGAATTAGGCAGTAACAGCTTTGGTTCTTCTTCTAAGGACATGAAAGACACCAACCGGTGCAGTGTATAAGCCAGTAGTGGCTAAGGCAAAAAACTGTCTGCAGCAGCTTCTCTCTTTCATGGGAACACAACCAAACAGACAAGAACTGTGATTTGATCAACTCCAGAAAGTAACACATTGAAACCAAATGCAGACTTCAGTGTTCAAGCTGAAAAGCAAAGCTTGATGTTACAGAGCACTTTCATGGAGACTTAGTCATCTAGGCAATACCAGCTTTGGTTCTGCTCTATAGACATGAGAAACATCAAGCGGTAGAGTGTCAAAGGAAAGTTTTCTGTTCCATGGCTCTTTCATGGAAATCAAGCCAAATAGGAAGTAATCACCTTTATTCTTGGTGTGGTGACAAGGAGAACACATCCATGTGCAAAGTGTAAACCTGTACTGCAAAAGGCAAGTAAGTGTCTGCAGCAGCTTCTCTGCTTCCTGGGAACACAACCAAACAGACAAGAATTGTGTTTTGATCAACTCCAGAAAGCACGACATAGAAACAAAAAGCAGAGATCACTGTTCACTGGGAAAAGCAAAGCTTTATGTTACAGAGCTCTTTCATGGAAATTAAGCAAATTAGGCAGTAACAGCTTTGGTTCTTCTTCTAAGGACATGAAAGACACCAACCGGTGCAGTGTATAAGCCAGTAGTGGCTAAGGCAAAAAACTGTCTGCAGCAGCTTCTCTCTTTCCTGGGAACACAACCAAACAGACAAGAACTGTGATTTGATCAACTCCAGAAAGTAACACATTGAAACCAAATGCAGACTTCAGTGTTCAAGCTGAAAAGCAAAGCTTGATGTTACAGAGCACTTTCATGGAGACTTAGTCATCTAGGCAATACCAGCTTTGGTTCTGCTCTATAGACATGAGAAACATCAAGCGGTAGAGTGTCAAAGGAAAGTCTTCTGTTCCATGGCTCTTTCATGGAAATCAAGCCAAATAGGAAGTAATCACCTTTATTCTTGGTGTGGTGACAAGGAGAACACATCCATGTGCAAAGTGTAAACCCGTACTGCAAAAGGCAAGTAAGTGTCTGCAGCAGCTTCTCTGCTTCCTGGGAACACAACCAAACAGACAAGAATTGTGTTTTGATCAACTCCAGAAAGCACGACATAGAAACAAAAAGCAGAGATCACTGTTCACTGGGAAAAGCAAAGCTTTATGTTACAGAGCTCTTTCATGGAAATTAAGCAAATTAGTCAGTAACAGCTTTGGTTCTTCTTCTAAGGACATGAAAGACACCAACCGGTGCAGTGTATAAGCCAGTAGTGGCTAAGGCAAAAAACTGTCTGTAGCAGCTTCTCTCTTTCCTGGGAACACAACCAAACAGACAAGAACTGTGATTTGATCAACTCCAGAAAGTAACACATTGAAACCAAATGCAGACTTCAGTGTTCAAGCTGAAAAGCAAAGCTTGATGTTACAGAGCACTTTCATGGAGACTTAGTCATCTAGGCAATACCAGCTTTGGTTCTGCTCTATAGACATGGGAAACATCAAGTGGTAGAGTGTCAAAGGAAAGTTTTCTGTTCCATGGCTCTTTCATGGAAATCAAGCCAAATAGGAAGTAATCACCTTTATTCTTGGTGTGGTGACAAGGAGAACACATCCATGTGCAAAGTGTAAACCCGTACTGCAAAAGGCAAGTAAGTGTCTGCAGCAGCTTCTCTGCTTCCTGGGAACACAACCAAACAGACAAGAATTGTGTTTTGATCAACTCCAGAAAGCACGACATAGAAACAAAAAGCAGAGATCACTGTTCACTGGGAAAAGCAAAGCTTTATGTTACAGAGCTCTTTCATGGAAATTAAGCAAATTAGGCAGTAACAGCTTTGGTTCTTCTTCTAAGGACATGAAAGACACCAACCGGTGCAGTGTATAAGCCAGTAGTGGCTAAGGCAAAAAACTGTCTGCAGCAGCTTCTCTCTTTCCTGGGAACACAACCAAACAGACAAGAACTGTGATTTGATCAACTCCAGAAAGTAACACATTGAAACCAAATGCAGACTTCAGTGTTCAAGCTGAAAAGCAAAGCTTGATGTTACAGAGCACTTTCATGGAGACTTAGTCATCTAGGCAATACCAGCTTTGGTTCTGCTCTATAGACATGGGAAACATCAAGTGGTAGAGTGTCAAAGGAAAGTTTTCTGTTCCATGGCTCTTTCATGGAAATCAAGCCAAATAGGAAGTAATCACCTTTATTCTTGGTGTGGTGACAAGGAGAACACATCCATGTGCAAAGTGTAAACCCGTACTGCAAAAGGCAAGTAAGTGTCTGCAGCAGCTTCTCTGCTTCCTGGGAACACAACCAAACAGACAAGAATTGTGTTTTGATCAACTCCAGAAAGCACGACATAGAAACAAAAAGCAGAGATCACTGTTCACTGGGAAAAGCAAAGCTTTATGTTACAGAGCTCTTTCATGGAAATTAAGCAAATTAGGCAGTAACAGCTTTGGTTCTTCTTCTAAGGACATGAAAGACACCAACCGGTGCAGTGTATAAGCCAGTAGTGGATAAGGCAAAAAACTGTCTGTAGCAGCTTCTCTGCTTCCTGGGAACACAACCAAACAGACAAGAATTGTGTTTTGATCAACTCCAGAAAGCACGACATAGAAACAAAAAGCAGAGATCACTGTTCACTGGGAAAAGCAAAGCTTTATGTTACAGAGCTCTTTCATGGAAATTAAGCGAATTAGGCAGTAACAGCTTTGGTTCTTCTTCTAAGGACATGAAAGACACCAACCGGTGCAGTGTATAAGCCAGTAGTGGCTAAGGCAAAAAACTGTCTGCAGCAGCTTCTCTCTTTCCTGGGAACACAACCAAACAGACAAGAACTGTGATTTGATCAACTCCAGAAAGTAACACATTGAAACCAAATGCAGACTTCAGTGTTCAAGCTGAAAAGCAAAGCTTGATGTTACAGAGCACTTTCATGGAGACTTAGTCATCTAGGCAATACCAGCTTTGGTTCTGCTCTATAGACATGAGAAACATCAAGCGGTAGAGTGTCAAAGGAAAGTCTTCTGTTCCATGGCTCTTTCATGGAAATCAAGCCAAATAGGAAGTAATCACCTTTATTCTTGGTGTGGTGACAAGGAGAACACATCCATGTGCAAAGTGTAAACCCGTACTGCAAAAGGCAAGTAAGTGTCTGCAGCAGCTTCTCTGCTTCCTGGGAACACAACCAAACAGACAAGAATTGTGTTTTGATCAACTCCAGAAAGCATGACATAGAAACAAAAAGCAGAGATCACTGTTCACTGGGAAAAGCAAAGCTTTATGTTACAGAGCTCTTTCATGGAAATTAAGCGAATTAGGCAGTAACAGCTTTGGTTCTTCTTCTAAGGACATGAAAGACACCAACCGGTGCAGTGTATAAGCCAGTAGTGGATAAGGCAAAAAACTGTCTGTAGCAGCTTCTCTGCTTCCTGGGAACACAAACAAACAGACAAGAATTGTGTTTTGATCAACTCCAGAAAGCACGACATAGAAACAAAAAGCAGAGATCACTGTGCACTGGGAAAAGCAAAGCTTTATGTTACAGAGCTCTTTCATGGAAATTAAGCGAATTAGGCAGTAACAGCTTTGGTTCTTCTTCTAAGGACATGAAAGACACCAACCGGTGCAGTGTATAAGCCAGTAGTGGCTAAGGCAAAAAACTGTCTGCAGCAGCTTCTCTCTTTCCTGGGAACACAACCAAACAGACAAGAACTGTGATTTGATCAACTCCAGAAAGTAACACATTGAAACCAAATGCAGACTTCAGTGTTCAAGCAGAAAAGCAAAGCTTGATGTTACAGAGCACTTTCATGGAGACTTAGTCATCTAGGCAATACCAGCTTTGGTTCTGCTCTATAGACATGAGAAACATCAAGCGGTAGAGTGTCAAAGGAAAGTTTTCTGTTCCATGGCTCTTTCATAGAAATCAAGCCAAATAGGAAGTAATCACCTTTATTCTTGGTGTGGTGACAAGGAGAACACATCCATGTGCAAAGTGTAAACCCGTACTGCAAAAGGCAAGTAAGTGTCTGCAGCCAGCAGCTTCTCTGCTTCCTGGGAACACAAACAAACAGACAAGAATTGTGTTTTGATCAACTCCAGAAAGCACGACATAGAAACAAAAAGCAGAGATCACTGTTCACTGGGAAAAGCAAAGCTTTATGTTACAGAGCTCTTTCATGGAAATTAAGCGAATTAGGCAGTAACAGCTTTGGTTCTTCTTCTAAGGACATGAAAGACACCAACCGGTGCAGTGTATAAGCCAGTAGTGGCTAAGGCAAAAAACTGTCTGTAGCAGCTTCTCTGCTTCCTGGGAACACAAACAAACAGACAAGAATTGTGTTTTGATCAACTCCAGAAAGCACGACATAGAAACAAAAAGCAGAGATCACTGTGCACTGGGAAAAGCAAAGCTTTATGTTACAGAGCTCTTTCATGGAAATTAAGCGAATTAGGCAGTAACAGCTTTGGTTCTTCTTCTAAGGACATGAAAGACACCAACCGGTGCAGTGTATAAGCCAGTAGTGGCTAAGGCAAAAAACTGTCTGCAGCAGCTTCTCTCTTTCCTGGGAACACAACCAAACAGACAAGAACTGTGATTTGATCAACTCCAGAAAGTAACACATTGAAACCAAATGCAGACTTCAGTGTTCAAGCAGAAAAGCAAAGCTTGATGTTACAGAGCACTTTCATGGAGACTTAGTCATCTAGGCAATACCAGCTTTGGTTCTGCTCTATAGACATGAGAAACATCAAGCGGTAGAGTGTCAAAGGAAAGTTTTCTGTTCCATGGCTCTTTCATAGAAATCAAGCCAAATAGGAAGTAATCACCTTTATTCTTGGTGTGGTGACAAGGAGAACACATCCATGTGCAAAGTGTAAACCCGTACTGCAAAAGGCAAGTAAGTGTCTGCAGCCAGCAGCTTCTCTGCTTCCTGGGAACACAAACAAACAGACAAGAATTGTGTTTTGATCAACTCCAGAAAGCACGACATAGAAACAAAAAGCAGAGATCACTGTTCACTGGGAAAAGCAAAGCTTTATGTTACAGAGCTCTTTCATGGAAATTAAGCGAATTAGGCAGTAACAGCTTTGGTTCTTCTTCTAAGGACATGAAAGACACCAACCGGTGCAGTGTATAAGCCAGTAGTGGCTAAGGCAAAAAACTGTCTGTAGCAGCTTCTCTGCTTCCTGGGAACACAAACAAACAGACAAGAATTGTGTTTTGATCAACTCCAGAAAGCACGACATAGAAACAAAAAGCAGAGATCACTGTTCACTGGGAAAAGCAAAGCTTTATGTTACAGAGCTCTTTCATGGAAATTAAGCGAATTAGGCAGTAACAGCTTTGGTTCTTCTTCTAAGGACATGAAAGACACCAACCGGTGCAGTGTATAAGCCAGTAGTGGCTAAGGCAAAAAACTGTCTGCAGCAGCTTCTCTCTTTCATGGGAACACAACCAAACAGACAAGAACTGTGATTTGATCAACTCCAGAAAGTAACACATTGAAACCAAATGCAGACTTCAGTGTTCAAGCTGAAAAGCAAAGCTTGATGTTACAGAGCACTTTCATGGAGACTTAGTCATCTAGGCAATACCAGCTTTGGTTCTGCTCTATAGACATGAGAAACATCAAGCGGTAGAGTGTCAAAGGAAAGTTTTCTGTTCCATGGCTCTTTCATGGAAATCAAGCCAAATAGGAAGTAATCACCTTTATTCTTGGTGTGGTGACAAGGAGAACACATCCATGTGCAAAGTGTAAACCCGTACTGCAAAAGGCAAGTAAGTGTCTGCAGCAGCTTCTCTGCTTCCTGGGAACACAACCAAACAGACAAGAATTGTGTTTTGATCAACTCCAGAAAGCACGACATAGAAACAAAAAGCAGAGATCACTGTTCACTGGGAAAAGCAAAGCTTTATGTTACAGAGCTCTTTCATGGAAATTAAGCAAATTAGGCAGTAACAGCTTTGGTTCTTCTTCTAAGGACATGAAAGACACCAACCGGTGCAGTGTATAAGCCAGTAGTGGCTAAGGCAAAAAACTGTCTGCAGCAGCTTCTCTCTTTCCTGGGAACACAACCAAACAGACAAGAACTGTGATTTGATCAACTCCAGAAAGTAACACATTGAAACCAAATGCAGACTTCAGTGTTCAAGCTGAAAAGCAAAGCTTGATGTTACAGAGCACTTTCATGGAGACTTAGTCATCTAGGCAATACCAGCTTTGGTTCTGCTCTATAGACATGGGAAACATCAAGTGGTAGAGTGTCAAAGGAAAGTTTTCTGTTCCATGGCTCTTTCATGGAAATCAAGCCAAATAGGAAGTAATCACCTTTATTCTTGGTGTGGTGACAAGGAGAACACATCCATGTGCAAAGTGTAAACCCGTACTGCAAAAGGCAAGTAAGTGTCTGCAGCAGCTTCTCTGCTTCCTGGGAACACAACCAAACAGACAAGAATTGTGTTTTGATCAACTCCAGAAAGCACGACATAGAAACAAAAAGCAGAGATCACTGTTCACTGGGAAAAGCAAAGCTTTATGTTACAGAGCTCTTTCATGGAAATTAAGCAAATTAGGCAGTAACAGCTTTGGTTCTTCTTCTAAGGACATGAAAGACACCAACCGGTGCAGTGTATAAGCCAGTAGTGGCTAAGGCAAAAAACTGTCTGCAGCAGCTTCTCTCTTTCCTGGGAACACAACCAAACAGACAAGAACTGTGATTTGATCAACTCCAGAAAGTAACACATTGAAACCAAATGCAGACTTCAGTGTTCAAGCTGAAAAGCAAAGCTTGATGTTACAGAGCACTTTCATGGAGACTTAGTCATCTAGGCAATACCAGCTTTGGTTCTGCTCTATAGACATGGGAAACATCAAGTGGTAGAGTGTCAAAGGAAAGTTTTCTGTTCCATGGCTCTTTCATGGAAATCAAGCCAAATAGGAAGTAATCACCTTTATTCTTGGTGTGGTGACAAGGAGAACACATCCATGTGCAAAGTGTAAACCCGTACTGCAAAAGGCAAGTAAGTGTCTGCAGCAGCTTCTCTGCTTCCTGGGAACACAACCAAACAGACAAGAATTGTGTTTTGATCAACTCCAGAAAGCACGACATAGAAACAAAAAGCAGAGATCACTGTTCACTGGGAAAAGCAAAGCTTTATGTTACAGAGCTCTTTCATGGAAATTAAGCAAATTAGGCAGTAACAGCTTTGGTTCTTCTTCTAAGGACATGAAAGACACCAACCGGTGCAGTGTATAAGCCAGTAGTGGATAAGGCAAAAAACTGTCTGTAGCAGCTTCTCTGCTTCCTGGGAACACAACCAAACAGACAAGAATTGTGTTTTGATCAACTCCAGAAAGCACGACATAGAAACAAAAAGCAGAGATCACTGTTCACTGGGAAAAGCAAAGCTTTATGTTACAGAGCTCTTTCATGGAAATTAAGCGAATTAGGCAGTAACAGCTTTGGTTCTTCTTCTAAGGACATGAAAGACACCAACCGGTGCAGTGTATAAGCCAGTAGTGGCTAAGGCAAAAAACTGTCTGCAGCAGCTTCTCTCTTTCCTGGGAACACAACCAAACAGACAAGAACTGTGATTTGATCAACTCCAGAAAGTAACACATTGAAACCAAATGCAGACTTCAGTGTTCAAGCTGAAAAGCAAAGCTTGATGTTACAGAGCACTTTCATGGAGACTTAGTCATCTAGGCAATACCAGCTTTGGTTCTGCTCTATAGACATGAGAAACATCAAGCGGTAGAGTGTCAAAGGAAAGTCTTCTGTTCCATGGCTCTTTCATGGAAATCAAGCCAAATAGGAAGTAATCACCTTTATTCTTGGTGTGGTGACAAGGAGAACACATCCATGTGCAAAGTGTAAACCCGTACTGCAAAAGGCAAGTAAGTGTCTGCAGCAGCTTCTCTGCTTCCTGGGAACACAACCAAACAGACAAGAATTGTGTTTTGATCAACTCCAGAAAGCATGACATAGAAACAAAAAGCAGAGATCACTGTTCACTGGGAAAAGCAAAGCTTTATGTTACAGAGCTCTTTCATGGAAATTAAGCGAATTAGGCAGTAACAGCTTTGGTTCTTCTTCTAAGGACATGAAAGACACCAACCGGTGCAGTGTATAAGCCAGTAGTGGATAAGGCAAAAAACTGTCTGTAGCAGCTTCTCTGCTTCCTGGGAACACAAACAAACAGACAAGAATTGTGTTTTGATCAACTCCAGAAAGCACGACATAGAAACAAAAAGCAGAGATCACTGTGCACTGGGAAAAGCAAAGCTTTATGTTACAGAGCTCTTTCATGGAAATTAAGCGAATTAGGCAGTAACAGCTTTGGTTCTTCTTCTAAGGACATGAAAGACACCAACCGGTGCAGTGTATAAGCCAGTAGTGGCTAAGGCAAAAAACTGTCTGCAGCAGCTTCTCTCTTTCCTGGGAACACAACCAAACAGACAAGAACTGTGATTTGATCAACTCCAGAAAGTAACACATTGAAACCAAATGCAGACTTCAGTGTTCAAGCAGAAAAGCAAAGCTTGATGTTACAGAGCACTTTCATGGAGACTTAGTCATCTAGGCAATACCAGCTTTGGTTCTGCTCTATAGACATGAGAAACATCAAGCGGTAGAGTGTCAAAGGAAAGTTTTCTGTTCCATGGCTCTTTCATAGAAATCAAGCCAAATAGGAAGTAATCACCTTTATTCTTGGTGTGGTGACAAGGAGAACACATCCATGTGCAAAGTGTAAACCCGTACTGCAAAAGGCAAGTAAGTGTCTGCAGCCAGCAGCTTCTCTGCTTCCTGGGAACACAAACAAACAGACAAGAATTGTGTTTTGATCAACTCCAGAAAGCACGACATAGAAACAAAAAGCAGAGATCACTGTTCACTGGGAAAAGCAAAGCTTTATGTTACAGAGCTCTTTCATGGAAATTAAGCGAATTAGGCAGTAACAGCTTTGGTTCTTCTTCTAAGGACATGAAAGACACCAACCGGTGCAGTGTATAAGCCAGTAGTGGCTAAGGCAAAAAACTGTCTGTAGCAGCTTCTCTGCTTCCTGGGAACACAAACAAACAGACAAGAATTGTGTTTTGATCAACTCCAGAAAGCACGACATAGAAACAAAAAGCAGAGATCACTGTTCACTGGGAAAAGCAAAGCTTTATGTTACAGAGCTCTTTCATGGAAATTAAGCGAATTAGGCAGTAACAGCTTTGGTTCTTCTTCTAAGGACATGAAAGACACCAACCGGTGCAGTGTATAAGCCAGTAGTGGCTAAGGCAAAAAACTGTCTGCAGCAGCTTCTCTCTTTCATGGGAACACAACCAAACAGACAAGAACTGTGATTTGATCAACTCCAGAAAGTAACACATTGAAACCAAATGCAGACTTCAGTGTTCAAGCTGAAAAGCAAAGCTTGATGTTACAGAGCACTTTCATGGAGACTTAGTAATCTAGGCAATACCAGCTTTGGTTCTGCTCTATAGACATGAGAAACATCAAGCGGTAGAGTGTCAAAGGAAAGTTTTCTGTTCCATGGCTCTTTCATGGAAATCAAGCCAAATAGGAAGTAATCACCTTTATTCTTGGTGTGGTGACAAGGAGAACACATCCATGTGCAAAGTGTAAACCCGTACTGCAAAAGGCAAGTAAGTGTCTGCAGCAGCTTCTCTGCTTCCTGGGAACACAACCAAACAGACAAGAATTGTGTTTTGATCAACTCCAGAAAGCACGACATAGAAACAAAAAGCAGAGATCACTGTTCACTGGGAAAAGCAAAGCTTTATGTTACAGAGCTCTTTCATGGAAATTAAGCAAATTAGGCAGTAACAGCTTTGGTTCTTCTTCTAAGGACATGAAAGACACCAACCGGTGCAGTGTATAAGCCAGTAGTGGCTAAGGCAAAAAACTGTCTGCAGCAGCTTCTCTCTTTCCTGGGAACACAACCAAACAGACAAGAACTGTGATTTGATCAACTCCAGAAAGTAACACATTGAAACCAAATGCAGACTTCAGTGTTCAAGCTGAAAAGCAAAGCTTGATGTTACAGAGCACTTTCATGGAGACTTAGTCATCTAGGCAATACCAGCTTTGGTTCTGCTCTATAGACATGAGAAACATCAAGCGGTAGAGTGTCAAAGGAAAGTTTTCTGTTCCATGGCTCTTTCATGGAAATCAAGCCAAATAGGAAGTAATCACCTTTATTCTTGGTGTGGTGACAAGGAAAACGCATCCATGTGCAAAGTGTAAACCTGTACTGCAAAAGGCAAGTAAGTGTCTGCAGCAGCTTCTCTGCTTCCTGGGAACACAAACAAACAGACAAGAATTGTGTTTTGATCAACTCCAGAAAGCACGACATAGAAACAAAAAGCAGAGATCACTGTGCACTGGGAAAAGCAAAGCTTTATGTTACAGAGCTCTTTCATGGAAATTAAGCGAATTAGGCAGTAACAGCTTTGGTTCTTCTTCTAAGGACATGAAAGACACCAACCGGTGCAGTGTATAAGCCAGTAGTGGCTAAGGCAAAAAACTGTCTGCAGCAGCTTCTCTCTTTCCTGGGAACACAACCAAACAGACAAGAACTGTGATTTGATCAACTCCAGAAAGTAACACATTGAAACCAAATGCAGACTTCAGTGTTCAAGCTGAAAAGCAAAGCTTGATGTTACAGAGCACTTTCATGGAGACTTAGTCATCTAGGCAATACCAGCTTTGGTTCTGCTCTATAGACATGAGAAACATCAAGCGGTAGAGTGTCAAAGGAAAGTTTTCTGTTCCATGGCTCTTTCATGGAAATCAAGCCAAATAGGAAGTAATCACCTTTATTCTTGGTGTGGTGACAAGGAGAACACATCCATGTGCAAAGTGTAAACCTGTACTGCAAAAGGCAAGTAAGTGTCTGCAGCAGCTTCTCTGCTTCCTGGGAACACAACCAAACAGACAAGAATTGTGTTTTGATCAACTCCAGAAAGCACGACATAGAAACAAAAAGCAGAGATCACTGTTCACTGGGAAAAGCAAAGCTTTATGTT
Organism: Prinia subflava; assembly: GCF_021018805.1. Taxonomy (NCBI): domain Eukaryota; kingdom Metazoa; phylum Chordata; class Aves; order Passeriformes; family Cisticolidae; genus Prinia; species Prinia subflava. Next base: position 165,303 of record NW_026961081.1, on the reverse strand, counting down.
ACAGAGCTCTTTCATGGAAATTAAGCAAATTAGGCAGTAACAGCTTTGGTTCTTCTTCTAAGGACATGAAAGACACCAACCGGTGCAGTGTATAAGCCAGTAGTGGCTAAGGCAAAAAACTGTCTGCAGCAGCTTCTCTCTTTCCTGGGAACACAACCAAACAGACAAGAACTGTGATTTGATCAACTCCAGAAAGTAACACATTGAAACCAAATGCAGACTTCAGTGTTCAAGCTGAAAAGCAAAGCTTGATGTTACAGAGCACTTTCATGGAGACTTAGTCATCTAGGCAATACCAGCTTTGGTTCTGCTCTATAGACATGAGAAACATCAAGCGGTAGAGTGTCAAAGGAAAGTCTTCTGTTCCATGGCTCTTTCATGGAAATCAAGCCAAATAGGAAGTAATCACCTTTATTCTTGGTGTGGTGACAAGGAGAACACATCCATGTGCAAAGTGTAAACCCGTACTGCAAAAGGCAAGTAAGTGTCTGCAGCAGCTTCTCTGCTTCCTGGGAACACAACCAAACAGACAAGAATTGTGTTTTGATCAACTCCAGAAAGCACGACATAGAAACAAAAAGCAGAGATCACTGTTCACTGGGAAAAGCAAAGCTTTATGTTACAGAGCTCTTTCATGGAAATTAAGCAAATTAGTCAGTAACAGCTTTGGTTCTTCTTCTAAGGACATGAAAGACACCAACCGGTGCAGTGTATAAGCCAGTAGTGGCTAAGGCAAAAAACTGTCTGCAGCAGCTTCTCTCTTTCCTGGGAACACAACCAAACAGACAAGAACTGTGATTTGATCAACTCCAGAAAGTAACACATTGAAACCAAATGCAGACTTCAGTGTTCAAGCTGAAAAGCAAAGCTTGATGTTACAGAGCACTTTCATGGAGACTTAGTCATCTAGGCAATACCAGCTTTGGTTCTGCTCTATAGACATGGGAAACATCAAGTGGTAGAGTGTCAAAGGAAAGTTTTCTGTTCCATGGCTCTTTCATGGAAATCAAGCCAAATAGGAAGTAATCACCTTTATTCTTGGTGTGGTGACAAGGAGAACACATCCATGTGCAAAGTGTAAACCCGTACTGCAAAAGGCAAGTAAGTGTCTGCAGCAGCTTCTCTGCTTCCTGGGAACACAACCAAACAGACAAGAATTGTGTTTTGATCAACTCCAGAAAGCACGACATAGAAACAAAAAGCAGAGATCACTGTTCACTGGGAAAAGCAAAGCTTTATGTTACAGAGCTCTTTCATGGAAATTAAGCAAATTAGGCAGTAACAGCTTTGGTTCTTCTTCTAAGGACATGAAAGACACCAACCGGTGCAGTGTATAAGCCAGTAGTGGATAAGGCAAAAAACTGTCTGTAGCAGCTTCTCTGCTTCCTGGGAACACAACCAAACAGACAAGAACTGTGATTTGATCAACTCCAGAAAGCACGACATAGAAACAAAAAGCAGAGATCACTGTTCACTGGGAAAAGCAAAGCTTTATGTTACAGAGCTCTTTCATGGAAATTAAGCGAATTAGGCAGTAACAGCTTTGGTTCTTCTTCTAAGGACATGAAAGACACCAACCGGTGCAGTGTATAAGCCAGTAGTGGCTAAGGCAAAAAACTGTCTGCAGCAGCTTCTCTCTTTCCTGGGAACACAACCAAACAGACAAGAACTGTGATTTGATCAACTCCAGAAAGTAACACATTGAAACCAAATGCAGACTTCAGTGTTCAAGCTGAAAAGCAAAGCTTGATGTTACAGAGCACTTTCATGGAGACTTAGTCATCTAGGCAATACCAGCTTTGGTTCTGCTCTATAGACATGAGAAACATCAAGCGGTAGAGTGTCAAAGGAAAGTCTTCTGTTCCATGGCTCTTTCATGGAAATCAAGCCAAATAGGAAGTAATCACCTTTATTCTTGGTGTGGTGACAAGGAGAACACATCCATGTGCAAAGTGTAAACCCGTACTGCAAAAGGCAAGTAAGTGTCTGCAGCAGCTTCTCTGCTTCCTGGGAACACAACCAAACAGACAAGAATTGTGTTTTGATCAACTCCAGAAAGCATGACATAGAAACAAAAAGCAGAGATCACTGTTCACTGGGAAAAGCAAAGCTTTATGTTACAGAGCTCTTTCATGGAAATTAAGCGAATTAGGCAGTAACAGCTTTGGTTCTTCTTCTAAGGACATGAAAGACACCAACCGGTGCAGTGTATAAGCCAGTAGTGGATAAGGCAAAAAACTGTCTGTAGCAGCTTCTCTGCTTCCTGGGAACACAAACAAACAGACAAGAATTGTGTTTTGATCAACTCCAGAAAGCACGACATAGAAACAAAAAGCAGAGATCACTGTGCACTGGGAAAAGCAAAGCTTTATGTTACAGAGCTCTTTCATGGAAATTAAGCAAATTAGGCAGTAACAGCTTTGGTTCTTCTTCTAAGGACATGAAAGACACCAACCGGTGCAGTGTATAAGCCAGTAGTGGCTAAGGCAAAAAACTGTCTGCAGCAGCTTCTCTCTTTCCTGGGAACACAACCAAACAGACAAGAACTGTGATTTGATCAACTCCAGAAAGTAACACATTGAAACCAAATGCAGACTTCAGTGTTCAAGCTGAAAAGCAAAGCTTGATGTTACAGAGCACTTTCATGGAGACTTAGTCATCTAGGCAATACCAGCTTTGGTTCTGCTCTATAGACATGAGAAACATCAAGCGGTAGAGTGTCAAAGGAAAGTTTTCTGTTCCATGGCTCTTTCATAGAAATCAAGCCAAATAGGAAGTAATCACCTTTATTCTTGGTGTGGTGACAAGGAGAACACATCCATGTGCAAAGTGTAAACCCGTACTGCAAAAGGCAAGTAAGTGTCTGCAGCCAGCAGCTTCTCTGCTTCCTGGGAACACAACCAAACAGACAAGAATTGTGTTTTGATCAACTCCAGAAAGCACGACATAGAAACAAAAAGCAGAGATCACTGTTCACTGGGAAAAGCAAAGCTTTATGTTACAGAGCTCTTTCATGGAAATTAAGCGAATTAGGCAGTAACAGCTTTGGTTCTTCTTCTAAGGACATGAAAGACACCAACCGGTGCAGTGTATAAGCCAGTAGTGGCTAAGGCAAAAAACTGTCTGTAGCAGCTTCTCTGCTTCCTGGGAACACAAACAAACAGACAAGAATTGTGTTTTGATCAACTCCAGAAAGCACGACATAGAAACAAAAAGCAGAGATCACTGTTCACTGGGAAAAGCAAAGCTTTATGTTACAGAGCTCTTTCATGGAAATTAAGCGAATTAGGCAGTAACAGCTTTGGTTCTTCTTCTAAGGACATGAAAGACACCAACCGGTGCAGTGTATAAGCCAGTAGTGGCTAAGGCAAAAAACTGTCTGCAGCAGCTTCTCTCTTTCATGGGAACACAACCAAACAGACAAGAACTGTGATTTGATCAACTCCAGAAAGTAACACATTGAAACCAAATGCAGACTTCAGTGTTCAAGCTGAAAAGCAAAGCTTGATGTTACAGAGCACTTTCATGGAGACTTAGTCATCTAGGCAATACCAGCTTTGGTTCTGCTCTATAGACATGAGAAACATCAAGCGGTAGAGTGTCAAAGGAAAGTCTTCTGTTCCATGGCTCTTTCATGGAAATCAAGCCAAATAGGAAGTAATCACCTTTATTCTTGGTGTGGTGACAAGGAGAACACATCCATGTGCAAAGTGTAAACCCGTACTGCAAAAGGCAAGTAAGTGTCTGCAGCAGCTTCTCTGCTTCCTGGGAACACAACCAAACAGACAAGAATTGTGTTTTGATCAACTCCAGAAAGCACGACATAGAAACAAAAAGCAGAGATCACTGTTCACTGGGAAAAGCAAAGCTTTATGTTACAGAGCTCTTTCATGGAAATTAAGCAAATTAGTCAGTAACAGCTTTGGTTCTTCTTCTAAGGACATGAAAGACACCAACCGGTGCAGTGTATAAGCCAGTAGTGGCTAAGGCAAAAAACTGTCTGCAGCAGCTTCTCTCTTTCCTGGGAACACAACCAAACAGACAAGAACTGTGATTTGATCAACTCCAGAAAGTAACACATTGAAACCAAATGCAGACTTCAGTGTTCAAGCTGAAAAGCAAAGCTTGATGTTACAGAGCACTTTCATGGAGACTTAGTCATCTAGGCAATACCAGCTTTGGTTCTGCTCTATAGACATGGGAAACATCAAGTGGTAGAGTGTCAAAGGAAAGTTTTCTGTTCCATGGCTCTTTCATGGAAATCAAGCCAAATAGGAAGTAATCACCTTTATTCTTGGTGTGGTGACAAGGAGAACACATCCATGTGCAAAGTGTAAACCCGTACTGCAAAAGGCAAGTAAGTGTCTGCAGCAGCTTCTCTGCTTCCTGGGAACACAACCAAACAGACAAGAATTGTGTTTTGATCAACTCCAGAAAGCACGACATAGAAACAAAAAGCAGAGATCACTGTTCACTGGGAAAAGCAAAGCTTTATGTTACAGAGCTCTTTCATGGAAATTAAGCAAATTAGGCAGTAACAGCTTTGGTTCTTCTTCTAAGGACATGAAAGACACCAACCGGTGCAGTGTATAAGCCAGTAGTGGATAAGGCAAAAAACTGTCTGTAGCAGCTTCTCTGCTTCCTGGGAACACAACCAAACAGACAAGAACTGTGATTTGATCAACTCCAGAAAGCACGACATAGAAACAAAAAGCAGAGATCACTGTTCACTGGGAAAAGCAAAGCTTTATGTTACAGAGCTCTTTCATGGAAATTAAGCGAATTAGGCAGTAACAGCTTTGGTTCTTCTTCTAAGGACATGAAAGACACCAACCGGTGCAGTGTATAAGCCAGTAGTGGCTAAGGCAAAAAACTGTCTGCAGCAGCTTCTCTCTTTCCTGGGAACACAACCAAACAGACAAGAACTGTGATTTGATCAACTCCAGAAAGTAACACATTGAAACCAAATGCAGACTTCAGTGTTCAAGCTGAAAAGCAAAGCTTGATGTTACAGAGCACTTTCATGGAGACTTAGTCATCTAGGCAATACCAGCTTTGGTTCTGCTCTATAGACATGAGAAACATCAAGCGGTAGAGTGTCAAAGGAAAGTCTTCTGTTCCATGGCTCTTTCATGGAAATCAAGCCAAATAGGAAGTAATCACCTTTATTCTTGGTGTGGTGACAAGGAGAACACATCCATGTGCAAAGTGTAAACCCGTACTGCAAAAGGCAAGTAAGTGTCTGCAGCAGCTTCTCTGCTTCCTGGGAACACAACCAAACAGACAAGAATTGTGTTTTGATCAACTCCAGAAAGCATGACATAGAAACAAAAAGCAGAGATCACTGTTCACTGGGAAAAGCAAAGCTTTATGTTACAGAGCTCTTTCATGGAAATTAAGCGAATTAGGCAGTAACAGCTTTGGTTCTTCTTCTAAGGACATGAAAGACACCAACCGGTGCAGTGTATAAGCCAGTAGTGGATAAGGCAAAAAACTGTCTGTAGCAGCTTCTCTGCTTCCTGGGAACACAAACAAACAGACAAGAATTGTGTTTTGATCAACTCCAGAAAGCACGACATAGAAACAAAAAGCAGAGATCACTGTGCACTGGGAAAAGCAAAGCTTTATGTTACAGAGCTCTTTCATGGAAATTAAGCAAATTAGGCAGTAACAGCTTTGGTTCTTCTTCTAAGGACATGAAAGACACCAACCGGTGCAGTGTATAAGCCAGTAGTGGCTAAGGCAAAAAACTGTCTGCAGCAGCTTCTCTCTTTCCTGGGAACACAACCAAACAGACAAGAACTGTGATTTGATCAACTCCAGAAAGTAACACATTGAAACCAAATGCAGACTTCAGTGTTCAAGCTGAAAAGCAAAGCTTGATGTTACAGAGCACTTTCATGGAGACTTAGTCATCTAGGCAATACCAGCTTTGGTTCTGCTCTATAGACATGAGAAACATCAAGCGGTAGAGTGTCAAAGGAAAGTTTTCTGTTCCATGGCTCTTTCATAGAAATCAAGCCAAATAGGAAGTAATCACCTTTATTCTTGGTGTGGTGACAAGGAGAACACATCCATGTGCAAAGTGTAAACCCGTACTGCAAAAGGCAAGTAAGTGTCTGCAGCCAGCAGCTTCTCTGCTTCCTGGGAACACAACCAAACAGACAAGAATTGTGTTTTGATCAACTCCAGAAAGCACGACATAGAAACAAAAAGCAGAGATCACTGTTCACTGGGAAAAGCAAAGCTTTATGTTACAGAGCTCTTTCATGGAAATTAAGCGAATTAGGCAGTAACAGCTTTGGTTCTTCTTCTAAGGACATGAAAGACACCAACCGGTGCAGTGTATAAGCCAGTAGTGGCTAAGGCAAAAAACTGTCTGTAGCAGCTTCTCTGCTTCCTGGGAACACAAACAAACAGACAAGAATTGTGTTTTGATCAACTCCAGAAAGCACGACATAGAAACAAAAAGCAGAGATCACTGTTCACTGGGAAAAGCAAAGCTTTATGTTACAGAGCTCTTTCATGGAAATTAAGCGAATTAGGCAGTAACAGCTTTGGTTCTTCTTCTAAGGACATGAAAGACACCAACCGGTGCAGTGTATAAGCCAGTAGTGGCTAAGGCAAAAAACTGTCTGCAGCAGCTTCTCTCTTTCATGGGAACACAACCAAACAGACAAGAACTGTGATTTGATCAACTCCAGAAAGTAACACATTGAAACCAAATGCAGACTTCAGTGTTCAAGCTGAAAAGCAAAGCTTGATGTTACAGAGCACTTTCATGGAGACTTAGTCATCTAGGCAATACCAGCTTTGGTTCTGCTCTATAGACATGAGAAACATCAAGCGGTAGAGTGTCAAAGGAAAGTTTTCTGTTCCATGGCTCTTTCATGGAAATCAAGCCAAATAGGAAGTAATCACCTTTATTCTTGGTGTGGTGACAAGGAGAACACATCCATGTGCAAAGTGTAAACCCGTACTGCAAAAGGCAAGTAAGTGTCTGCAGCAGCTTCTCTGCTTCCTGGGAACACAACCAAACAGACAAGAATTGTGTTTTGATCAACTCCAGAAAGCACGACATAGAAACAAAAAGCAGAGATCACTGTTCACTGGGAAAAGCAAAGCTTTATGTTACAGAGCTCTTTCATGGAAATTAAGCAAATTAGGCAGTAACAGCTTTGGTTCTTCTTCTAAGGACATGAAAGACACCAACCGGTGCAGTGTATAAGCCAGTAGTGGCTAAGGCAAAAAACTGTCTGCAGCAGCTTCTCTCTTTCCTGGGAACACAACCAAACAGACAAGAACTGTGATTTGATCAACTCCAGAAAGTAACACATTGAAACCAAATGCAGACTTCAGTGTTCAAGCTGAAAAGCAAAGCTTGATGTTACAGAGCACTTTCATGGAGACTTAGTCATCTAGGCAATACCAGCTTTGGTTCTGCTCTATAGACATGAGAAACATCAAGCGGTAGAGTGTCAAAGGAAAGTTTTCTGTTCCATGGCTCTTTCATGGAAATCAAGCCAAATAGGAAGTAATCACCTTTATTCTTGGTGTGGTGACAAGGAAAACGCATCCATATGCAAAGTGTAAACCTGTACTGCAAAAGGCAAGTAAGTGTCTGCAGCAGCTTCTCTGCTTCCTGGGAACACAAACAAACAGACAAGAATTGTGTTTTGATCAACTCCAGAAAGCACGACATAGAAACAAAAAGCAGAGATCACTGTGCACTGGGAAAAGCAAAGCTTTATGTTACAGAGCTCTTTCATGGAAATTAAGCGAATTAGGCAGTAACAGCTTTGGTTCTTCTTCTAAGGACATGAAAGACACCAACCGGTGCAGTGTATAAGCCAGTAGTGGCTAAGGCAAAAAACTGTCTGCAGCAGCTTCTCTCTTTCCTGGGAACACAACCAAACAGACAAGAACTGTGATTTGATCAACTCCAGAAAGTAACACATTGAAACCAAATGCAGACTTCAGTGTTCAAGCAGAAAAGCAAAGCTTGATGTTACAGAGCACTTTCATGGAGACTTAGTCATCTAGGCAATACCAGCTTTGGTTCTGCTCTATAGACATGAGAAACATCAAGCGGTAGAGTGTCAAAGGAAAGTTTTCTGTTCCATGGCTCTTTCATAGAAATCAAGCCAAATAGGAAGTAATCACCTTTATTCTTGGTGTGGTGACAAGGAGAACACATCCATGTGCAAAGTGTAAACCCGTACTGCAAAAGGCAAGTAAGTGTCTGCAGCCAGCAGCTTCTCTGCTTCCTGGGAACACAAACAAACAGACAAGAATTGTGTTTTGATCAACTCCAGAAAGCACGACATAGAAACAAAAAGCAGAGATCACTGTTCACTGGGAAAAGCAAAGCTTTATGTTACAGAGCTCTTTCATGGAAATTAAGCAAATTAGGCAGTAACAGCTTTGGTTCTTCTTCTAAGGACATGAAAGACACCAACCGGTGCAGTGTATAAGCCAGTAGTGGATAAGGCAAAAAACTGTCTGCAGCAGCTTCTCTCTTTCCTGGGAACACAACCAAACAGACAAGAACTGTGATTTGATCAACTCCAGAAAGTAACACATTGAAACCAAATGCAGACTTCAGTGTTCAAGCTGAAAAGCAAAGCTTGATGTTACAGAGCACTTTCATGGAGACTTAGTCATCTAGGCAATACCAGCTTTGGTTCTGCTCTATAGACATGAGAAACATCAAGCGGTAGAGTGTCAAAGGAAAGTTTTCTGTTCCATGGCTCTTTCATGGAAATCAAGCCAAATAGGAAGTAATCACCTTTATTCTTGGTGTGGTGACAAGGAGAACACATCCATGTGCAAAGTGTAAACCTGTACTGCAAAAGGCAAGTAAGTGTCTGCAGCAGCTTCTCTGCTTCCTGGGAACACAACCAAACAGACAAGAATTGTGTTTTGATCAACTCCAGAAAGCACGACATAGAAACAAAAAGCAGAGATCACTGTTCACTGGGAAAAGCAAAGCTTTATGTTACAGAGCTCTTTCATGGAAATTAAGCAAATTAGGCAGTAACAGCTTTGGTTCTTCTTCTAAGGACATGAAAGACACCAACCGGTGCAGTGTATAAGCCAGTAGTGGCTAAGGCAAAAAACTGTCTGCAGCAGCTTCTCTCTTTCCTGGGAACACAACCAAACAGACAAGAACTGTGATTTGATCAACTCCAGAAAGTAACACATTGAAACCAAATGCAGACTTCAGTGTTCAAGCTGAAAAGCAAAGCTTGATGTTACAGAGCACTTTCATGGAGACTTAGTCATCTAGGCAATACCAGCTTTGGTTCTGCTCTATAGACATGAGAAACATCAAGCGGTAGAGTGTCAAAGGAAAGTCTTCTGTTCCATGGCTCTTTCATGGAAATCAAGCCAAATAGGAAGTAATCACCTTTATTCTTGGTGTGGTGACAAGGAGAACACATCCATGTGCAAAGTGTAAACCCGTACTGCAAAAGGCAAGTAAGTGTCTGCAGCAGCTTCTCTGCTTCCTGGGAACACAACCAAACAGACAAGAATTGTGTTTTGATCAACTCCAGAAAGCACGACATAGAAACAAAAAGCAGAGATCACTGTTCACTGGGAAAAGCAAAGCTTTATGTTACAGAGCTCTTTCATGGAAATTAAGCAAATTAGGCAGTAACAGCTTTGGTTCTTCTTCTAAGGACATGAAAGACACCAACCGGTGCAGTGTATAAGCCAGTAGTGGCTAAGGCAAAAAACTGTCTGCAGCAGCTTCTCTCTTTCCTGGGAACACAACCAAACAGACAAGAACTGTGATTTGATCAACTCCAGAAAGTAACACATTGAAACCAAATGCAGACTTCAGTGTTCAAGCTGAAAAGCAAAGCTTGATGTTACAGAGCACTTTCATGGAGACTTAGTCATCTAGGCAATACCAGCTTTGGTTCTGCTCTATAGACATGAGAAACATCAAGCGGTAGAGTGTCAAAGGAAAGTCTTCTGTTCCATGGCTCTTTCATGGAAATCAAGCCAAATAGGAAGTAATCACCTTTATTCTTGGTGTGGTGACAAGGAGAACACATCCATGTGCAAAGTGTAAACCCGTACTGCAAAAGGCAAGTAAGTGTCTGCAGCAGCTTCTCTGCTTCCTGGGAACACAAACAAACAGACAAGAATTGTGTTTTGATCAACTCCAGAAAGCACGACATAGAAACAAAAAGCAGAGATCACTGTTCACTGGGAAAAGCAAAGCTTTATGTTACAGAGCTCTTTCATGGAAATTAAGCAAATTAGGCAGTAACAGCTTTGGTTCTTCTTCTAAGGACATGAAAGACACCAACCGGTGCAGTGTATAAGCCAGTAGTGGCTAAGGCAAAAAACTGTCTGCAGCAGCTTCTCTCTTTCCTGGGAACACAACCAAACAGACAAGAACTGTGATTTGATCAACTCCAGAAAGTAACACATTGAAACCAAATGCAGACTTCAGTGTTCAAGCTGAAAAGCAAAGCTTGATGTTACAGAGCACTTTCATGGAGACTTAGTCATCTAGGCAATACCAGCTTTGGTTCTGCTCTATAGACATGGGAAACATCAAGTGGTAGAGTGTCAAAGGAAAGTTTTCTGTTCCATGGCTCTTTCATGGAAATCAAGCCAAATAGGAAGTAATCACCTTTATTCTTGGTGTGGTGACAAGGAGAACACATCCATGTGCAAAGTGTAAACCCGTACTGCAAAGGCAAGTAAGTGTCTGCAGCAGCTTCTCTGCTTCCTGGGAACACAACCAAACAGACAAGAATTGTGTTTTGATTAACTCCAGAAAGCACGACATAGAAACAAAAAGCAGAGATCACTGTTCACTGGGAAAAGCAAAGCTTTATGTTACAGAGCTCTTTCATGGAAATTAAGCAAATTAGGCAGTAACAGCTTTGGTTCTTCTTCTAAGGACATGAAAGACACCAACCGGTGCAGTGTATAAGCCAGTAGTGGCTAAGGCAAAAAACTGTCTGCAGCAGCTTCTCTCTTTCCTGGGAACACAACCAAACAGACAAGAACTGTGATTTGATCAACTCCAGAAAGTAACACATTGAAACCAAATGCAGACTTCAGTGTTCAAGCTGAAAAGCAAAGCTTGATGTTACAGAGCACTTTCATGGAGACTTAGTCATCTAGGCAATACCAGCTTTGGTTCTGCTCTATAGACATGGGAAACATCAAGTGGTAGAGTGTCAAAGGAAAGTTTTCTGTTCCATGGCTCTTTCATGGAAATCAAGCCAAATAGGAAGTAATCACCTTTATTCTTGGTGTGGTGACAAGGAGAACACATCCATGTGCAAAGTGTAAACCCGTACTGCAAAAGGCAAGTAAGTGTCTGCAGCAGCTTCTCTGCTTCCTGGGAACACAACCAAACAGACAAGAATTGTGTTTTGATCAACTCCAGAAAGCACGACATAGAAACAAAAAGCAGAGATCACTGTTCACTGGGAAAAGCAAAGCTTTATGTTACAGAGCTCTTTCATGGAAATTAAGCAAATTAGGCAGTAACAGCTTTGGTTCTTCTTCTAAGGACATGAAAGACACCAACCGGTGCAGTGTATAAGCCAGTAGTGGATAAGGCAAAAAACTGTCTGTAGCAGCTTCTCTGCTTCCTGGAACACAACCAAACAGACAAGAATTGTGTTTTGATCAACTCCAGAAAGCACGACATAGAAACAAAAAGCAGAGATCACTGTTCACTGGGAAAAGCAAAGCTTTATGTTACAGAGCTCTTTCATGGAAATTAAGCGAATTAGGCAGTAACAGCTTTGGTTCTTCTTCTAAGGACATGAAAGACACCAACCGGTGCAGTGTATAAGCCAGTAGTGGCTAAGGCAAAAAACTGTCTGCAGCAGCTTCTCTCTTTCCTGGGAACACAACCAAACAGACAAGAACTGTGATTTGATCAACTCCAGAAAGTAACACATTGAAACCAAATGCAGACTTCAGTGTTCAAGCTGAAAAGCAAAGCTTGATGTTACAGAGCACTTTCATGGAGACTTAGTCATCTAGGCAATACCAGCTTTGGTTCTGCTCTATAGACATGAGAAACATCAAGCGGTAGAGTGTCAAAGGAAAGTTTTCTGTTCCATGGCTCTTTCATGGAAATCAAGCCAAATAGGAAGTAATCACCTTTATTCTTGGTGTGGTGACAAGGAGAACACATCCATGTGCAAAGTGTAAACCTGTACTGCAAAAGGCAAGTAAGTGTCTGCAGCAGCTTCTCTGCTTCCTGGAACACAACCAAACAGACAAGAATTGTGTTTTGATCAACTCCAGAAAGCACGACATAGAAACAAAAAGCAGAGATCACTGTTCACTGGGAAAAGCAAAGCTTTATGTTACAGAGCTCTTTCATGGAAATTAAGCAAATTAGGCAGTAACAGCTTTGGTTCTTCTTCTAAGGACATGAAAGACACCAACCGGTGCAGTGTATAAGCCAGTAGTGGCTAAGGCAAAAAACTGTCTGCAGCAGCTTCTCTCTTTCCTGGGAACACAACCAAACAGACAAGAACTGTGATTTGATCAACTCCAGAAAGTAACACATTGAAACCAAATGCAGACTTCAGTGTTCAAGCTGAAAAGCAAAGCTTGATGTTACAGAGCACTTTCATGGAGACTTAGTCATCTAGGCAATACCAGCTTTGGTTCTGCTCTATAGACATGAGAAACATCAAGCGGTAGAGTGTCAAAGGAAAGTCTTCTGTTCCATGGCTCTTTCATGGAAATCAAGCCAAATAGGAAGTAATCACCTTTATTCTTGGTGTGGTGACAAGGAGAACACATCCATGTGCAAAGTGTAAACCCGTACTGCAAAAGGCAAGTAAGTGTCTGCAGCAGCTTCTCTGCTTCCTGGGAACACAACCAAACAGACAAGAATTGTGTTTTGATTAACTCCAGAAAGCACGACATAGAAACAAAAAGCAGAGATCACTGTTCACTGGGAAAAGCAAAGCTTTATGTTACAGAGCTCTTTCATGGAAATTAAGCAAATTAGGCAGTAACAGCTTTGGTTCTTCTTCTAAGGACATGAAAGACACCAACCGGTGCAGTGTATAAGCAGTAGTGGCTAAGGCAAAAAACTGTCTGCAGCAGCTTCTCTCTTTCCTGGGAACACAACCAAACAGACAAGAACTGTGATTTGATCAACTCCAGAAAGTAACACATTGAAACCAAATGCAGACTTCAGTGTTCAAGCTGAAAAGCAAAGCTTGATGTTACAGAGCACTTTCATGGAGACTTAGTCATCTAGGCAATACCAGCTTTGGTTCTGCTCTATAGACATGGGAAACATCAAGCGGTAGAGTGTCAAAGGAAAGTTTTCTGTTCCATGGCTCTTTCATGGAAATCAAGCCAAATAGGAAGTAATCACCTTTATTCTTGGTGTGGTGACAAGGAGAACACATCCATGTGCAAAGTGTAAACCCGTACTGCAAAAGACAAGTAAGTGTCTGCAGCAGCTTCTCTGCTTCCTGGGAACACAACCAAACAGACAAGAATTGTGTTTTGATCAACTCCAGAAAGCACGACATAGAAACAAAAAGCAGAGATCACTGTTCACTGGGAAAAGCAAAGCTTTATGTTACAGAGCTCTTTCATGGAAATTAAGCAAATTAGGCAGTAACAGCTTTGGTTCTTCTTCTAAGGACATGAAAGACACCAACCGGTGCAGTGTATAAGCCAGTAGTGGATAAGGCAAAAAACTGTCTGTAGCAGCTTCTCTGCTTCCTGGGAACACAACCAAACAGACAAGAATTGTGTTTTGATCAACTCCAGAAAGCACGACATAGAAACAAAAAGCAGAGATCACTGTTCACTGGGAAAAGCAAAGCTTTATGTTACAGAGCTCTTTCATGGAAATTAAGCGAATTAGGCAGTAACAGCTTTGGTTCTTCTTCTAAGGACATGAAAGACACCAACCGGTGCAGTGTATAAGCCAGTAGTGGCTAAGGCAAAAAACTGTCTGCAGCAGCTTCTCTCTTTCCTGGGAACACAACCAAACAGACAAGAACTGTGATTTGATCAACTCCAGAAAGTAACACATTGAAACCAAATGCAGACTTCAGTGTTCAAGCTGAAAAGCAAAGCTTGATGTTACAGAGCACTTTCATGGAGACTTAGTCATCTAGGCAATACCAGCTTTGGTTCTGCTCTATAGACATGAGAAACATCAAGCGGTAGAGTGTCAAAGGAAAGTCTTCTGTTCCATGGCTCTTTCATGGAAATCAAGCCAAATAGGAAGTAATCACCTTTATTCTTGGTGTGGTGACAAGGAGAACACATCCATGTGCAAAGTGTAAACCCGTACTGCAAAAGGCAAGTAAGTGTCTGCAGCAGCTTCTCTGCTTCCTGGGAACACAACCAAACAGACAAGAATTGTGTTTTGATCAACTCCAGAAAGCATGACATAGAAACAAAAAGCAGAGATCACTGTTCACTGGGAAAAGCAAAGCTTTATGTTACAGAGCTCTTTCATGGAAATTAAGCGAATTAGGCAGTAACAGCTTTGGTTCTTCTTCTAAGGACATGAAAGACACCAACCGGTGCAGTGTATAAGCCAGTAGTGGCTAAGGCAAAAAACTGTCTGCAGCAGCTTCTCTCTTTCCTGGGAACACAACCAAACAGACAAGAACTGTGATTTGATCAACTCCAGAAAGTAACACATTGAAACCAAATGCAGACTTCAGTGTTCAAGCTGAAAAGCAAAGCTTGATGTTACAGAGCACTTTCATGGAGACTTAGTCATCTAGGCAATACCAGCTTTGGTTCTGCTCTATAGACATGGGAAACATCAAGTGGTAGAGTGTCAAAGGAAAGTTTTCTGTTCCATGGCTCTTTCATGGAAATCAAGCCAAATAGGAAGTAATCACCTTTATTCTTGGTGTGGTGACAAGGAGAACACATCCATGTGCAAAGTGTAAACCCGTACTGCAAAAGGCAAGTAAGTGTCTGCAGCAGCTTCTCTGCTTCCTGGGAACACAACCAAACAGACAAGAATTGTGTTTTGATCAACTCCAGAAAGCACGACATAGAAACAAAAAGCAGAGATCACTGTTCACTGGGAAAAGCAAAGCTTTATGTTACAGAGCTCTTTCATGGAAATTAAGCGAATTAGGCAGTAACAGCTTTGGTTCTTCTTCTAAGGACATGAAAGACACCAACCGGTGCAGTGTATAAGCCAGTAGTGGATAAGGCAAAAAACTGTCTGTAGCAGCTTCTCTGCTTCCTGGGAACACAACCAAACAGACAAGAATTGTGTTTTGATCAACTCCAGAAAGCACGACATAGAAACAAAAAGCAGAGATCACTGTTCACTGGGAAAAGCAAAGCTTTATGTTACAGAGCTCTTTCATGGAAATTAAGCGAATTAGGCAGTAACAGCTTTGGTTCTTCTTCTAAGGACATGAAAGACACCAACCGGTGCAGTGTATAAGCCAGTAGTGGCTAAGGCAAAAAACTGTCTGCAGCAGCTTCTCTCTTTCCTGGGAACACAACCAAACAGACAAGAACTGTGATTTGATCAACTCCAGAAAGTAACACATTGAAACCAAATGCAGACTTCAGTGTTCAAGCTGAAAAGCAAAGCTTGATGTTACAGAGCACTTTCATGGAGACTTAGTCATCTAGGCAATACCAGCTTTGGTTCTGCTCTATAGACATGAGAAACATCAAGCGGTAGAGTGTCAAAGGAAAGTCTTCTGTTCCATGGCTCTTTCATGGAAATCAAGCCAAATAGGAAGTAATCACCTTTATTCTTGGTGTGGTGACAAGGAGAACACATCCATGTGCAAAGTGTAAACCCGTACTGCAAAAGGCAAGTAAGTGTCTGCAGCAGCTTCTCTGCTTCCTGGGAACACAACCAAACAGACAAGAATTGTGTTTTGATCAACTCCAGAAAGCATGACATAGAAACAAAAAGCAGAGATCACTGTTCACTGGGAAAAGCAAAGCTTTATGTTACAGAGCTCTTTCATGGAAATTAAGCGAATTAGGCAGTAACAGCTTTGGTTCTTCTTCTAAGGACATGAAAGACACCAACCGGTGCAGTGTATAAGCCAGTAGTGGCTAAGGCAAAAAACTGTCTGTAGCAGCTTCTCTGCTTCCTGGGAACACAAACAAACAGACAAGAATTGTGTTTTGATCAACTCCAGAAAGCACGACATAGAAACAAAAAGCAGAGATCACTGTGCACTGGGAAAAGCAAAGCTTTATGTTACAGAGCTCTTTCATGGAAATTAAGCGAATTAGGCAGTAACAGCTTTGGTTCTTCTTCTAAGGACATGAAAGACACCAACCGGTGCAGTGTATAAGCCAGTAGTGGCTAAGGCAAAAAACTGTCTGCAGCAGCTTCTCTCTTTCCTGGGAACACAACCAAACAGACAAGAACTGTGATTTGATCAACTCCAGAAAGTAACACATTGAAACCAAATGCAGACTTCAGTGTTCAAGCTGAAAAGCAAAGCTTGATGTTACAGAGCACTTTCATGGAGACTTAGTCATCTAGGCAATACCAGCTTTGGTTCTGCTCTATAGACATGAGAAACATCAAGCGGTAGAGTGTCAAAGGAAAGTTTTCTGTTCCATGGCTCTTTCATAGAAATCAAGCCAAATAGGAAGTAATCACCTTTATTCTTGGTGTGGTGACAAGGAGAACACATCCATGTGCAAAGTGTAAACCCGTACTGCAAAAGGCCAGTAAGTGTCTGCAGCCAGCAGCTTCTCTGCTTCCTGGGAACACAAACAAACAGACAAGAATTGTGTTTTGATCAACTCCAGAAAGCACGACATAGAAACAAAAAGCAGAGATCACTGTTCACTGGGAAAAGCAAAGCTTTATGTTACAGAGCTCTTTCATGGAAATTAAGCGAATTAGGCAGTAACAGCTTTGGTTCTTCTTCTAAGGACATGAAAGACACCAACCGGTGCAGTGTATAAGCCAGTAGTGGCTAAGGCAAAAAACTGTCTGTAGCAGCTTCTCTGCTTCCTGGGAACACAAACAAACAGACAAGAATTGTGTTTTGATCAACTCCAGAAAGCACGACATAGAAACAAAAAACAGAGATCACTGTTCACTGGGAAAAGCAAAGCTTTATGTTACAGAGCTCTTTCATGGAAATTAAGCGAATTAGGCAGTAACAGCTTTGGTTCTTCTTCTAAGGACATGAAAGACACCAACCGGTGCAGTGTATAAGCCAGTAGTGGCTAAGGCAAAAAACTGTCTGCAGCAGCTTCTCTCTTTCATGGGAACACAACCAAACAGACAAGAACTGTGATTTGATCAACTCCAGAAAGTAACACATTGAAACCAAATGCAGACTTCAGTGTTCAAGCTGAAAAGCAAAGCTTGATGTTACAGAGCACTTTCATGGAGACTTAGTAATCTAGGCAATACCAGCTTTGGTTCTGCTCTATAGACATGAGAAACATCAAGCGGTAGAGTGTCAAAGGAAAGTTTTCTGTTCCATGGCTCTTTCATGGAAATCAAGCCAAATAGGAAGTAATCACCTTTATTCTTGGTGTGGTGACAAGGAGAACACATCCATGTGCAAAGTGTAAACCCGTACTGCAAAAGGCAAGTAAGTGTCTGCAGCAGCTTCTCTGCTTCCTGGGAACACAACCAAACAGACAAGAATTGTGTTTTGATCAACTCCAGAAAGCACGACATAGAAACAAAAAGCAGAGATCACTGTTCACTGGGAAAAGCAAAGCTTTATGTTACAGAGCTCTTTCATGGAAATTAAGCAAATTAGGCAGTAACAGCTTTGGTTCTTCTTCTAAGGACATGAAAGACACCAACCGGTGCAGTGTATAAGCCAGTAGTGGCTAAGGCAAAAAACTGTCTGCAGCAGCTTCTCTCTTTCCTGGGAACACAACCAAACAGACAAGAACTGTGATTTGATCAACTCCAGAAAGTAACACATTGAAACCAAATGCAGACTTCAGTGTTCAAGCTGAAAAGCAAAGCTTGATGTTACAGAGCACTTTCATGGAGACTTAGTCATCTAGGCAATACCAGCTTTGGTTCTGCTCTATAGACATGAGAAACATCAAGCGGTAGAGTGTCAAAGGAAAGTTTTCTGTTCCATGGCTCTTTCATGGAAATCAAGCCAAATAGGAAGTAATCACCTTTATTCTTGGTGTGGTGACAAGGAAAACGCATCCATGTGCAAAGTGTAAACCTGTACTGCAAAAGGCAAGTAAGTGTCTGCAGCAGCTTCTCTGCTTCCTGGGAACACAAACAAACAGACAAGAATTGTGTTTTGATCAACTCCAGAAAGCACGACATAGAAACAAAAAGCAGAGATCACTGTGCACTGGGAAAAGCAAAGCTTTATGTTACAGAGCTCTTTCATGGAAATTAAGCGAATTAGGCAGTAACAGCTTTGGTTCTTCTTCTAAGGACATGAAAGACACCAACCGGTGCAGTGTATAAGCCAGTAGTGGCTAAGGCAAAAAACTGTCTGCAGCAGCTTCTCTCTTTCCTGGGAACACAACCAAACAGACAAGAACTGTGATTTGATCAACTCCAGAAAGTAACACATTGAAACCAAATGCAGACTTCAGTGTTCAAGCTGAAAAGCAAAGCTTGATGTTACAGAGCACTTTCATGGAGACTTAGTCATCTAGGCAATACCAGCTTTGGTTCTGCTCTATAGACATGAGAAACATCAAGCGGTAGAGTGTCAAAGGAAAGTTTTCTGTTCCATGGCTCTTTCATAGAAATCAAGCCAAATAGGAAGTAATCACCTTTATTCTTGGTGTGGTGACAAGGAGAACACATCCATGTGCAAAGTGTAAACCCGTACTGCAAAAGGCAAGTAAGTGTCTGCAGCCAGCAGCTTCTCTGCTTCCTGGGAACACAAACAAACAGACAAGAATTGTGTTTTGATCAACTCCAGAAAGCACGACACATAGAAACAAAAAGCAGAGATCACTGTTCACTGGGAAAAGCAAAGCTTTATGTTACAGAGCTCTTTCATGGAAATTAAGCAAATTTAGGCAGTAACAGCTTTGGTTCTTCTTCTAAGGACATGAAAGACACCAACCGGTGCAGTGTATAAGCCAGTAGTGGATAGGCAAAAAACTGTCTGCAGCAGCTTCTCTCTTTCCTGGGGAACACAACCAAACAGACAAGAACTGTGATTTGATCAACTCCAGAAAGTAACACATTGAAACCAAATGCAGACTTCAGTGTTCAAGCTGAAAAGCAAAGCTTGATGTTACAGAGCACTTTCATGGAGGCTTAGTCATCTAGGCAATACCAGCTTTGGTTCTGCTCTATAGACATGAGAAACATCAAGCGGTAGAGTGTCAAAGGAAAGTTTTCTGTTCCATGGCTCTTTCATGGAAATCAAGCCAAATAGGAAGTAATCACCTTTATTCTTGGTGTGGTGACAAGGAGAACACATCCATGTGCAAAGTGTAAACCTGTACTGCAAAAGGCAAGTAAGTGTCTGCAGCAGCTTCTCTGCTTCCTGGGAACACAAACAAACAGACAAGAATTGTGTTTTGATCAACTCCAGAAAGCACGACATAGAAACAAAAAGCAGAGATCACTGTGCACTGGGAAAAGCAAAGCTTTATGTTACAGAGCTCTTTCATGGAAATTAAGCAAATTAGGCAGTAACAGCTTTGGTTCTTCTTCTAAGGACATGAAAGACACCAACCGGTGCAGTGTATAAGCCAGTAGTGGCTAAGGCAAAAAACTGTCTGCAGCAGCTTCTCTCTTTCCTGGGAACACAACCAAACAGACAAGAACTGTGATTTGATCAACTCCAGAAAGTAACACATTGAAACCAAATGCAGACTTCAGTGTTCAAGCTGAAAAGCAAAGCTTGATGTTACAGAGCACTTTCATGGAGACTTAGTCATCTAGGCAATACCAGCTTTGTTCTGCTCTATAGACATGAGAAACATCAAGCGGTAGAGTGTCAAAGGAAAGTCTTCTGTTCCATGGCTCTTTCATGGAAATCAAGCCAAATAGGAAGTAATCACCTTTATTCTTGGTGTGGTGACAAGGAGAACACATCCATGTGCAAAGTGTAAACCCGTACTGCAAAAGGCAAGTAAGTGTCTGCAGCAGCTTCTCTGCTTCCTGGGAACACAAACAAACAGACAAGAATTGTGTTTTGATCAACTCCAGAAAGCACGACATAGAAACAAAAAGCAGAGATCACTGTTCACTGGGAAAAGCAAAGCTTTATGTTACAGAGCTCTTTCATGGAAATTAAGCAAATTAGGCAGTAACAGCTTTGGTTCTTCTTCTAAGGACATGAAAGACACCAACCGGTGCAGTGTATAAGCCAGTAGTGGATAAGGCAAAAAACTGTCTGCAGCAGCTTCTCTCTTTCCTGGGAACACAACCAAACAGACAAGAACTGTGATTTGATCAACTCCAGAAAGTAACACATTGAAACCAAATGCAGACTTCAGTGTTCAAGCTGAAAAGCAAAGCTTGATGTTACAGAGCACTTTCATGGAGACTTAGTCATCTAGGCAATACCAGCTTTGGTTCTGCTCTATAGACATGGGAAACATCAAGTGGTAGAGTGTCCAAAGGAAAGTTTTCTGTTCCATGGCTCTTTCATGGAAATCAAGCCAAATAGGAAGTAATCACCTTTATTCTTGGTGTGGTGACAAGGAGAACACATCCATGTGCAAAGTGTAAACCCGTACTGCAAAAGGCAAGTAAGTGTCTGCAGCAGCTTCTCTGCTTCCTGGGAACACAACCAAACAGACAAGAATTGTGTTTTGATCAACTCCAGAAAGCACGACATAGAAACAAAAAGCAGAGATCACTGTTCACTGGGAAAAGCAAAGCTTTATGTTACAGAGCTCTTTCATGGAAATTAAGCAATTAGGCAGTAACAGCTTTGGTTCTTCTTCTAAGGACATGAAAGACACCAACCGGTGCAGTGTATAAGCCAGTAGTGGATAAGGCAAAAAACTGTCTGTAGCAGCTTCTCTTGGTTCCTGGGAACACAACCAAACAGACAAGAATTGTGTTTTGATCAACTCCAGAAAGCACGACATAGAAACAAAAAGCAGAGATCACTGTTCACTGGAAAAGCAAAGCTTTATGTTACAGAGCTCTTTCATGGAAATTAAGCGAATTAGGCAGTAACAGCTTTGGTTCTTCTTCTAAGGACATGAAAGACACCAACCGGTGCAGTGTATATGCCAGTAGTGGCTAAGGCAAAAAACTGTCTGCAGCAGCTTCTCTCTTTCCTGGGAACACAACCAAACAGACAAGAACTGTGATTGATCAACTCCAGAAAGTAACACATTGAAACCAAATGCAGACTTCAGTATTCAAGCTGAAAAGCAAAGCTTGATGTTACAGAGCACTTTCATGGAGACTTAGTCATCTAGGCAATACCAGCTTTGGTTCTGCTCTATAGACATGAGAAACATCAAGCGGTAGAGTGTCAAAGGAAAGTTTCTGTTCCATGGCTCTTTCATGGAAATCAGCCAAATAGGAAGTAATCACCTTTATTCTTGGTGTGGTGACAAGGAGAACGCATCCATGTGCAAAGTGTAAACCCGTACTGCAAAAGGCAAGTAAGTGTCTGCAGCAGCTTCTCTGCTTCCTGGGAACACAACCAAACAGACAAGAATTGTGTTTTGATCAACTCCAGAAAGCACGACATAGAAACAAAAAAGCAGAGATCACTGTTACCTGGGAAAAGCAAAGCTTTATGTTACAGAGCTCTTTCATGGAAATTAAGCGAATTAGGCAGTAACAGCTTTGGTTCTTCTTCTAAGGACATGAAAGACACCAACCGGTGCAGTGTATAAGCCAGTAGTGGCTAAGGCAAAAAACTGTCTGCAGCAGCTTCTCTCTTTCCTGGGAAAACAACCAAACAGACAAGAACTGTGATTTGATCAACTCCAGAAAGTAACACATTGAAACCAAATGCAGAATTCAGTGTTCAATCTAAAAAGCAAAGCTTGATGTTACAGAGCACTTTCATGGAGACTTAGTCATCTAGGGCAATACCAGCTTTGGTTCTGCTCTATAGACATGAGAAACATCAAGCGGTAGAGTGTCAAAGGAAAGTTTTCTGTTCCATGGCTCTTTCATGGAAATCAAGCCAAATAGGAAGTAATCACCTTTATTCTTGGTGTGGTGACAAGAAAACGCATCCATGTGCAAAGTGTAAACCTGTACTAGCAAAAGGCAAGTAAGTGTCTGCAGCAGCTTCTCTGCTTCCTGGGAATACAACCAAACAGACAAGAATTGTGTTTTGATCAACTCCAGAAAGCACGACATAGAAACAAAAAGCAGAGATCACTGTTCACTGGGAAAAGCAAAGCTTATGTTACAGAGCTCTTTCATGGAAATTAAGCAAATTAGGCAGTAACAGCTTTTGGTTCTTCTTCTAAGGACATGAAAGACACCAACCGGTGCAGTGTATAAGCCAGTAGTGGCTAAGGCAAAAAACTGTCTGCAGCAGCTTCTCTCTTTCCTGGGAACACAACCAAACAGACAAGAACTGTGATTTGATCAACTCCAGAAAGTAACACATTGAAACCAAATGCAGACTTCAGTGTTCAAGCTGAAAAGCAAAGCTTGATGTTACAGAGCACTTTCATGGAGACTTAGTCATCTAGGCAATACCAGCTTTGGTTCTGCTCTATAGACATGAGAAACATCAAGCGGTAGAGTTGTCAAAGGAAAGTTTTCTGTTCCATGGCTCTTTCATGGAAATCAAGCCAAATAGGAAGTAATCACCTTTATTCTTGGTGTGGTGACAAGGAGAACACATCCATGTGCAAAGTGTAAACCCGTACTGCAAAAGGCAAGTAAGTGTCTGCAGCAGCTTCTCTGCTTCCTGGGAACACAACCAAACAGACAAGAATTGTGTTTTGATCAACTCCAGAAAGCACGACATAGAAACAAAAAGCAGAGATCACTGTTCACTGGGAAAAGCAAAGCTTTATGTTACAGAGCTCTTTCATGGAAATTAAGCAAATTAGGCAGTAACAGCTTTGGTTCTTCTTCTAAGGACATGAAAGACACCAACCGGTGCAGTGTATAAGTATAAGCCAGTAGTGGCTAAGGCAAAAAACTGTCTGCAGCAGCTTCTCTCTTTCCTGGGAACACAACCAAACAGACAAGAACTGTGATTTGATCAACTCCAGAAAGTAACACATTGAAACCAAATGCAGACTTCAGTGTTCAAGCTGAAAAGCAAAGCTTGATGTTACAGAGCACTTTCATGGAGACTTAGTCATCTAGGCAATACCAGCTTTGGTTCTGCTCTATAGACATGAGAAACATCAAGCGGTAGAGTGTCAAAGGAAAGTTTTCTGTTCCATGGCTCTTTCATGGAAATCAAGCCAAATAGGAAGTAATCACCTTAATTCTTGGTGTGGTGACAAGGAGAACACATCCATGTGCAAAGTGTAAACCCGTACTGCAAAAGGCAAGTAAGTGTCTGCAGCCAGCAGCTTCTCTGCTTCCTGGGAACACAAACAAACAGACAAGAATTGTGTTTTGATCAACTCCAGAAAGCACGACATAGAAACAAAAAGCAGAGATCACTGTTCACTGGAAAAGCAAAGCTTTATGTTACAGAGCTCTTTCATGGAAATTAAGCGAATTAGGCAGTAACAGCTTTGGTTCTTCTTCTAAGGACATGAAAGACACCAACCGGTGCAGTGTATAAGCCAGTAGTGGCTAAGGCAAAAAACTGTCTGCAGCAGCTTCTCTCTTTCCTGGGAACACAACCAAACAGACAAGAACTGTGATTTGATCAACTCCAGAAAGTAACACATTGAAACCAAATGCAGACTTCAGTGTTCAAGCTGAAAAGCAAAGCTTGATGTTACAGAGCACTTTCATGGAGGCTTAGTCATCTAGGCAATACCAGCTTTGGTTCTGCTCTATAGACATGAGAAACATCAAGCGGTAGAGTGTCAAAGGAAAGTTTTCTGTTCCATGGCTCTTTCATGGAAATCAAGCCAAATAGGAAGTAATCACCTTTATTCTTGGTGTGGTGACAAGGAGAACACATCCATGTGCAAAGTGTAAACCTGTACTGCAAAAGGCAAGTAAGTGTCTGCAGCAGCTTCTCTGCTTCCTGGGAACACAACCAAACAGACAAGAATTGTGTTTTGATCAACTCCAGAAAGCACGACATAGAAACAAAAAGCAGAGATCACTGTGCACTGGGAAAAGCAAAGCTTTATGTTACAGAGCTCTTTCATGGAAATTAAGCAAATTAGGCAGTAACAGCTTTGGTTCTTCTTCTAAGGACATGAAAGACACCAACCGGTGCAGTGTATAAGCCAGTAGTGGCTAAGGCAAAAAACTGTCTGCAGCAGCTTCTCTCTTTCCTGGGAACACAACCAAACAGACAAGAACTGTGATTTGATCAACTCCAGAAAGTAACACATTGAAACCAAATGCAGACTTCAGTGTTCAAGCTGAAAAGCAAAGCTTGATGTTACAGAGCACTTTCATGGAGACTTAGTCATCTAGGCAATACCAGCTTTGGTTCTGCGCTATAGACATGAGAAACATCAAGCGGTAGAGTGTCAAAGGAAAGTCTTCTGTTCCATGGCTCTTTCATGGAAATCAAGCCAAATAGGAAGTAATCACCTTTATTCTTGGTGTGGTGACAAGGAGAACACATCCATGTGCAAAGTGTAAACCCGTACTGCAAAAGGCAAGTAAGTGTCTGCAGCAGCTTCTCTGCTTCCTGGGAACACAACCAAACAGACAAGAATTGTGTTTTGATCAACTCCAGAAAGCATGACATAGAAACAAAAAGCAGAGATCACTGTTCACTGGGAAAAGCAAAGCTTTATGTTACAGAGCTCTTTCATGGAAATTAAGCGAATTAGGCAGTAACAGCTTTGGTTCTTCTTCTAAGGACATGAAAGACACCAACCGGTGCAGTGTATAAGCCAGTAGTGGCTAAGGCAAAAAACTGTCTGTAGCAGCTTCTCTGCTTCCTGGGAACACAACCAAACAGACAAGAATTGTGTTTTGATCAACTCCAGAAAGCACGACATAGAAACAAAAAGCAGAGATCACTGTTCACTGGGAAAAGCAAAGCTTTATGTTACAGAGCTCTTTCATGGAAATTAAGCAAATTAGGCAGTAACAGCTTTGGTTCTTCTTCTAAGGACATGAAAGACACCAACCGGTGCAGTGTATAAGCCAGTAGTGGCTAAGGCAAAAAAACTGTCTGCAGCAGCTTCTCTCTTTCCTGGGAACACAACCAAACAGACAAGAACTGTGATTTGATCAACTCCAGAAAGTAACACATTGAAACCAAATGCAGACTTCAGTGTTCAAGCTGAAAAGCAAAGCTTGATGTTACAGAGCACTTTCATGGAGACTTAGTCATCTAGGCAATACCAGCTTTGGTTCTGCTCTATAGACATGAGAAACATCAAGCGGTAGAGTGTCAAAGGAAAGTTTTCTGTTCCATGGCTCTTTCATGGAAATCAAGCCAAATAGGAAGTAATCACCTTTATTCTTGGTGTGGTGACAAGGAGAACACATCCATGTGCAAAGTGTAAACCCGTACTGCAAAAGGCAAGTAAGTGTCTGCAGCAGCTTCTCTGCTTCCTGGGAACACAACCAAACAGACAAGAATTGTGTTTTGATCAACTCCAGAAAGCACGACATAGAAACAAAAAGCAGAGATCACTGTTCACTGGGAAAAGCAAAGCTTTATGTTACAGAGCTCTTTCATGGAAATTAAGCAAATTAGTCAGTAACAGCTTTGGTTCTTCTTCTAAGGACATGAAAGACACCAACCGGTGCAGTGTATAAGCCAGTAGTGGCTAAGGCAAAAAACTGTCTGCAGCAGCTTCTCTCTTTCCTGGGAACACAACCAAACAGACAAGAACTGTGATTTGATCAACTCCAGAAAGTAACACATTGAAACCAAATGCAGACTTCAGTGTTCAAGCTGAAAAGCAAAGCTTGATGTTACAGAGCACTTTCATGGAGACTTAGTCATCTAGGCAATACCAGCTTTGGTTCTGCTCTATAGACATGGGAAACATCAAGTGGTAGAGTGTCAAAGGAAAGTTTTCTGTTCCATGGCTCTTTCATGGAAATCAAGCCAAATAGGAAGTAATCACCTTTATTCTTGGTGTGGTGACAAGGAGAACACATCCATGTGCAAAGTGTAAACCCGTACTGCAAAAGGCAAGTAAGTGTCTGCAGCCAGCAGCTTCTCTGCTTCCTGGGAACACAAACAAACAGACAAGAATTGTGTTTTGATCAACTCCAGAAAGCACGACATAGAAACAAAAAGCAGAGATCACTGTTCACTGGGAAAAGCAAAGCTTTATGTTACAGAGCTCTTTCATGGAAATTAAGCAAATTAGGCAGTAACAGCTTTGGTTCTTCTTCTAAGGACATGAAAGACACCAACCGGTGCAGTGTATAAGCCAGTAGTGGATAAGGCAAAAAACTGTCTGCAGCAGCTTCTCTCTTTCCTGGGAACACAACCAAACAGACAAGAACTGTGATTTGATCAACTCCAGAAAGTAACACATTGAAACCAAATGCAGACTTCAGTGTTCAAGCTGAAAAGCAAAGCTTGATGTTACAGAGCACTTTCATGGAGGCTTAGTCATCTAGGCAATACCAGCTTTGGTTCTGCTCTATAGACATGAGAAACATCAAGCGGTAGAGTGTCAAAGGAAAGTTTTCTGTTCCATGGCTCTTTCATGGAAATCAAGCCAAATAGGAAGTAATCACCTTTATTCTTGGTGTGGTGACAAGGAGAACACATCCATGTGCAAAGTGTAAACCTGTACTGCAAAAGGCAAGTAAGTGTCTGCAGCAGCTTCTCTGCTTCCTGGGAACACAAACAAACAGACAAGAATTGTGTTTTGATCAACTCCAGAAAGCACGACATAGAAACAAAAAGCAGAGATCACTGTTCACTGGGAAAAGCAAAGCTTTATGTTACAGAGCTCTTTCATGGAAATTAAGCAAATTAGGCAGTAACAGCTTTGGTTCTTCTTCTAAGGACATGAAAGACACCAACCGGTGCAGTGTATAAGCCAGTAGTGGCTAAGGCAAAAAACTGTCTGCAGCAGCTTCTCTCTTTCCTGGGAACACAACCAAACAGACAAGAACTGTGATTTGATCAACTCCAGAAAGTAACACATTGAAACCAAATGCAGACTTCAGTGTTCAAGCTGAAAAGCAAAGCTTGATGTTACAGAGCACTTTCATGGAGACTTAGTCATCTAGGCAATACCAGCTTTGGTTCTGCTCTATAGACATGAGAAACATCAAGCGGTAGAGTGTCAAAGGAAAGTCTTCTGTTCCATGGCTCTTTCATGGAAATCAAGCCAAATAGGAAGTAATCACCTTTATTCTTGGTGTGGTGACAAGGAGAACACATCCATGTGCAAAGTGTAAACCCGTACTGCAAAAGGCAAGTAAGTGTCTGCAGCAGCTTCTCTGCTTCCTGGGAACACAAACAAACAGACAAGAATTGTGTTTTGATCAACTCCAGAAAGCACGACATAGAAACAAAAAGCAGAGATCACTGTTCACTGGGAAAAGCAAAGCTTTATGTTACAGAGCTCTTTCATGGAAATTAAGCAAATTAGGCAGTAACAGCTTTGGTTCTTCTTCTAAGGACATGAAAGACACCAACCGGTGCAGTGTATAAGCCAGTAGTGGATAAGGCAAAAAACTGTCTGCAGCAGCTTCTCTCTTTCCTGGGAACACAACCAAACAGACAAGAACTGTGATTTGATCAACTCCAGAAAGTAACACATTGAAACCAAATGCAGACTTCAGTGTTCAAGCTGAAAAGCAAAGCTTGATGTTACAGAGCACTTTCATGGAGACTTAGTCATCTAGGCAATACCAGCTTTGGTTCTGCTCTATAGACATGGGAAACATCAAGTGGTAGAGTGTCAAAGGAAAGTTTTCTGTTCCATGGCTCTTTCATGGAAATCAAGCCAAATAGGAAGTAATCACCTTTATTCTTGGTGTGGTGACAAGGAGAACACATCCATGTGCAAAGTGTAAACCCGTACTGCAAAAGGCAAGTAAGTGTCTGCAGCAGCTTCTCTGCTTCCTGGGAACACAACCAAACAGACAAGAATTGTGTTTTGATCAACTCCAGAAAGCACGACATAGAAACAAAAAGCAGAGATCACTGTTCACTGGGAAAAGCAAAGCTTTATGTTACAGAGCTCTTTCATGGAAATTAAGCAAATTAGGCAGTAACAGCTTTGGTTCTTCTTCTAAGGACATGAAAGACACCAACCGGTGCAGTGTATAAGCCAGTAGTGGATAAGGCAAAAAACTGTCTGTAGCAGCTTCTCTGGTTCCTGGGAACACAACCAAACAGACAAGAATTGTGTTTTGATCAACTCCAGAAAGCACGACATAGAAACAAAAAGCAGAGATCACTGTTCACTGGGAAAAGCAAAGCTTTATGTTACAGAGCTCTTTCATGGAAATTAAGCGAATTAGGCAGTAACAGCTTTGGTTCTTCTTCTAAGGACATGAAAGACACCAACCGGTGCAGTGTATATGCCAGTAGTGGCTAAGGCAAAAAACTGTCTGCAGCAGCTTCTCTCTTTCCTGGGAACACAACCAAACAGACAAGAACTGTGATTTGATCAACTCCAGAAAGTAACACATTGAAACCAAATGCAGACTTCAGTATTCAAGCTGAAAAGCAAAGCTTGATGTTACAGAGCACTTTCATGGAGACTTAGTCATCTAGGCAATACCAGCTTTGGTTCTGCTCTATAGACATGAGAAACATCAAGCGGTAGAGTGTCAAAGGAAAGTTTTCTGTTCCATGGCTCTTTCATGGAAATCAAGCCAAATAGGAAGTAATCACCTTTATTCTTGGTGTGGTGACAAGGAGAACGCATCCATGTGCAAAGTGTAAACCCGTACTGCAAAAGGCAAGTAAGTGTCTGCAGCAGCTTCTCTGCTTCCTGGGAACACAACCAAACAGACAAGAATTGTGTTTTGATCAACTCCAGAAAGCACGACATAGAAACAAAAAGCAGAGATCACTGTTACCTGGGAAAAGCAAAGCTTTATGTTACAGAGCTCTTTCATGGAAATTAAGCGAATTAGGCAGTAACAGCTTTGGTTCTTCTTCTAAGGACATGAAAGACACCAACCGGTGCAGTGTATAAGCCAGTAGTGGCTAAGGCAAAAAACTGTCTGCAGCAGCTTCTCTCTTTCCTGGGAAAACAACCAAACAGACAAGAACTGTGATTTGATCAACTCCAGAAAGTAACACATTGAAACCAAATGCAGAATTCAGTGTTCAATCTAAAAAGCAAAGCTTGATGTTACAGAGCACTTTCATGGAGACTTAGTCATCTAGGCAATACCAGCTTTGGTTCTGCTCTATAGACATGAGAAACATCAAGCGGTAGAGTGTCAAAGGAAAGTTTTCTGTTCCATGGCTCTTTCATGGAAATCAAGCCAAATAGGAAGTAATCACCTTTATTCTTGGTGTGGTGACAAGGAAAACGCATCCATGTGCAAAGTGTAAACCTGTACTGCAAAAGGCAAGTAAGTGTCTGCAGCAGCTTCTCTGCTTCCTGGGAACACAACCAAACAGACAAGAATTGTGTTTTGATCAACTCCAGAAAGCACGACATAGAAACAAAAAGCAGAGATCACTGTTCACTGGGAAAAGCAAAGCTTTATGTTACAGAGCTCTTTCATGGAAATTAAGCAAATTAGGCAGTAACAGCTTTGGTTCTTCTTCTAAGGACATGAAAGACACCAACCGGTGCAGTGTATAAGCCAGTAGTGGCTAAGGCAAAAAACTGTCTGCAGCAGCTTCTCTCTTTCCTGGGAACACAACCAAACAGACAAGAACTGTGATTTGATCAACTCCAGAAAGTAACACATTGAAACCAAATGCAGACTTCAGTGTTCAAGCTGAAAAGCAAAGCTTGATGTTACAGAGCACTTTCATGGAGACTTAGTCATCTAGGCAATACCAGCTTTGGTTCTGCTCTATAGACATGAGAAACATCAAGCGGTAGAGTGTCAAAGGAAAGTTTTCTGTTCCATGGCTCTTTCATGGAAATCAAGCCAAATAGGAAGTAATCACCTTTATTCTTGGTGTGGTGACAAGGAGAACACATCCATGTGCAAAGTGTAAACCCGTACTGCAAAAGGCAAGTAAGTGTCTGCAGCAGCTTCTCTGCTTCCTGGGAACACAACCAAACAGACAAGAATTGTGTTTTGATCAACTCCAGAAAGCACGACATAGAAACAAAAAGCAGAGATCACTGTTCACTGGGAAAAGCAAAGCTTTATGTTACAGAGCTCTTTCATGGAAATTAAGCAAATTAGGCAGTAACAGCTTTGGTTCTTCTTCTAAGGACATGAAAGACACCAACCGGTGCAGTGTATAAGCCAGTAGTGGCTAAGGCAAAAAACTGTCTGCAGCAGCTTCTCTCTTTCCTGGGAACACAACCAAACAGACAAGAACTGTGATTTGATCAACTCCAGAAAGTAACACATTGAAACCAAATGCAGACTTCAGTGTTCAAGCTGAAAAGCAAAGCTTGATGTTACAGAGCACTTTCATGGAGACTTAGTCATCTAGGCAATACCAGCTTTGGTTCTGCTCTATAGACATGAGAAACATCAAGCGGTAGAGTGTCAAAGGAAAGTTTTCTGTTCCATGGCTCTTTCATGGAAATCAAGCCAAATAGGAAGTAATCACCTTAATTCTTGGTGTGGTGACAAGGAGAACACATCCATGTGCAAAGTGTAAACCCGTACTGCAAAAGGCAAGTAAGTGTCTGCAGCCAGCAGCTTCTCTGCTTCCTGGGAACACAAACAAACAGACAAGAATTGTGTTTTGATCAACTCCAGAAAGCACGACATAGAAACAAAAAGCAGAGATCACTGTTCACTGGGAAAAGCAAAGCTTTATGTTACAGAGCTCTTTCATGGAAATTAAGCGAATTAGGCAGTAACAGCTTTGGTTCTTCTTCTAAGGACATGAAAGACACCAACCGGTGCAGTGTATAAGCCAGTAGTGGCTAAGGCAAAAAACTGTCTGCAGCAGCTTCTCTCTTTCCTGGGAACACAACCAAACAGACAAGAACTGTGATTTGATCAACTCCAGAAAGTAACACATTGAAACCAAATGCAGACTTCAGTGTTCAAGCTGAAAAGCAAAGCTTGATGTTACAGAGCACTTTCATGGAGGCTTAGTCATCTAGGCAATACCAGCTTTGGTTCTGCTCTATAGACATGAGAAACATCAAGCGGTAGAGTGTCAAAGGAAAGTTTTCTGTTCCATGGCTCTTTCATGGAAATCAAGCCAAATAGGAAGTAATCACCTTTATTCTTGGTGTGGTGACAAGGAGAACACATCCATGTGCAAAGTGTAAACCTGTACTGCAAAAGGCAAGTAAGTGTCTGCAGCAGCTTCTCTGCTTCCTGGGAACACAACCAAACAGACAAGAATTGTGTTTTGATCAACTCCAGAAAGCACGACATAGAAACAAAAAGCAGAGATCACTGTTCACTGGGAAAAGCAAAGCTTTATGTTACAGAGCTCTTTCATGGAAATTAAGCAAATTAGGCAGTAACAGCTTTGGTTCTTCTTCTAAGGACATGAAAGACACCAACCGGTGCAGTGTATAAGCCAGTAGTGGCTAAGGCAAAAAACTGTCTGCAGCAGCTTCTCTCTTTCCTGGGAACACAACCAAACAGACAAGAACTGTGATTTGATCAACTCCAGAAAGTAACACATTGAAACCAAATGCAGACTTCAGTGTTCAAGCTGAAAAGCAAAGCTTGATGTTACAGAGCACTTTCATGGAGACTTAGTCATCTAGGCAATACCAGCTTTGGTTCTGCGCTATAGACATGAGAAACATCAAGCGGTAGAGTGTCAAAGGAAAGTCTTCTGTTCCATGGCTCTTTCATGGAAATCAAGCCAAATAGGAAGTAATCACCTTTATTCTTGGTGTGGTGACAAGGAGAACACATCCATGTGCAAAGTGTAAACCCGTACTGCAAAAGGCAAGTAAGTGTCTGCAGCAGCTTCTCTGCTTCCTGGGAACACAACCAAACAGACAAGAATTGTGTTTTGATCAACTCCAGAAAGCATGACATAGAAACAAAAAGCAGAGATCACTGTTCACTGGGAAAAGCAAAGCTTTATGTTACAGAGCTCTTTCATGGAAATTAAGCGAATTAGGCAGTAACAGCTTTGGTTCTTCTTCTAAGGACATGAAAGACACCAACCGGTGCAGTGTATAAGCCAGTAGTGGCTAAGGCAAAAAACTGTCTGTAGCAGCTTCTCTGCTTCCTGGGAACACAACCAAACAGACAAGAATTGTGTTTTGATCAACTCCAGAAAGCACGACATAGAAACAAAAAGCAGAGATCACTGTTCACTGGGAAAAGCAAAGCTTTATGTTACAGAGCTCTTTCATGGAAATTAAGCAAATTAGGCAGTAACAGCTTTGGTTCTTCTTCTAAGGACATGAAAGACACCAACCGGTGCAGTGTATAAGCCAGTAGTGGCTAAGGCAAAAAACTGTCTGCAGCAGCTTCTCTCTTTCCTGGGAACACAACCAAACAGACAAGAACTGTGATTTGATCAACTCCAGAAAGTAACACATTGAAACCAAATGCAGACTTCAGTGTTCAAGCTGAAAAGCAAAGCTTGATGTTACAGAGCACTTTCATGGAGACTTAGTCATCTAGGCAATACCAGCTTTGGTTCTGCTCTATAGACATGAGAAACATCAAGCGGTAGAGTGTCAAAGGAAAGTTTTCTGTTCCATGGCTCTTTCATGGAAATCAAGCCAAATAGGAAGTAATCACCTTTATTCTTGGTGTGGTGACAAGGAGAACACATCCATGTGCAAAGTGTAAACCCGTACTGCAAAAGGCAAGTAAGTGTCTGCAGCAGCTTCTCTGCTTCCTGGGAACACAACCAAACAGACAAGAATTGTGTTTTGATCAACTCCAGAAAGCACGACATAGAAACAAAAAGCAGAGATCACTGTTCACTGGGAAAAGCAAAGCTTTATGTTACAGAGCTCTTTCATGGAAATTAAGCAAATTAGTCAGTAACAGCTTTGGTTCTTCTTCTAAGGACATGAAAGACACCAACCGGTGCAGTGTATAAGCCAGTAGTGGCTAAGGCAAAAAACTGTCTGCAGCAGCTTCTCTCTTTCCTGGGAACACAACCAAACAGACAAGAACTGTGATTTGATCAACTCCAGAAAGTAACACATTGAAACCAAATGCAGACTTCAGTGTTCAAGCTGAAAAGCAAAGCTTGATGTTACAGAGCACTTTCATGGAGACTTAGTCATCTAGGCAATACCAGCTTTGGTTCTGCTCTATAGACATGGGAAACATCAAGTGGTAGAGTGTCAAAGGAAAGTTTTCTGTTCCATGGCTCTTTCATGGAAATCAAGCCAAATAGGAAGTAATCACCTTTATTCTTGGTGTGGTGACAAGGAGAACACATCCATGTGCAAAGTGTAAACCCGTACTGCAAAAGGCAAGTAAGTGTCTGCAGCAGCTTCTCTGCTTCCTGGGAACACAACCAAACAGACAAGAATTGTGTTTTGATCAACTCCAGAAAGCACGACATAGAAACAAAAAGCAGAGATCACTGTTCACTGGGAAAAGCAAAGCTTTATGTTACAGAGCTCTTTCATGGAAATTAAGCAAATTAGGCAGTAACAGCTTTGGTTCTTCTTCTAAGGACATGAAAGACACCAACCGGTGCAGTGTATAAGCCAGTAGTGGATAAGGCAAAAAACTGTCTGTAGCAGCTTCTCTGCTTCCTGGGAACACAACCAAACAGACAAGAATTGTGTTTTGATCAACTCCAGAAAGCACGACATAGAAACAAAAAGCAGAGATCACTGTTCACTGGGAAAAGCAAAGCTTTATGTTACAGAGCTCTTTCATGGAAATTAAGCGAATTAGGCAGTAACAGCTTTGGTTCTTCTTCTAAGGACATGAAAGACACCAACCGGTGCAGTGTATAAGCCAGTAGTGGCTAAGGCAAAAAACTGTCTGCAGCAGCTTCTCTCTTTCCTGGGAACACAACCAAACAGACAAGAACTGTGATTTGATCAACTCCAGAAAGTAACACATTGAAACCAAATGCAGACTTCAGTGTTCAAGCTGAAAAGCAAAGCTTGATGTTACAGAGCACTTTCATGGAGACTTAGTCATCTAGGCAATACCAGCTTTGGTTCTGCTCTATAGACATGAGAAACATCAAGCGGTAGAGTGTCAAAGGAAAGTCTTCTGTTCCATGGCTCTTTCATGGAAATCAAGCCAAATAGGAAGTAATCACCTTTATTCTTGGTGTGGTGACAAGGAGAACACATCCATGTGCAAAGTGTAAACCCGTACTGCAAAAGGCAAGTAAGTGTCTGCAGCAGCTTCTCTGCTTCCTGGGAACACAACCAAACAGACAAGAATTGTGTTTTGATCAACTCCAGAAAGCATGACATAGAAACAAAAAGCAGAGATCACTGTTCACTGGGAAAAGCAAAGCTTTATGTTACAGAGCTCTTTCATGGAAATTAAGCGAATTAGGCAGTAACAGCTTTGGTTCTTCTTCTAAGGACATGAAAGACACCAACCGGTGCAGTGTATAAGCCAGTAGTGGCTAAGGCAAAAAACTGTCTGTAGCAGCTTCTCTGCTTCCTGGGAACACAACCAAACAGACAAGAATTGTGTTTTGATCAACTCCAGA
This sequence comes from Prinia subflava, assembly GCF_021018805.1. NCBI lineage: Eukaryota > Metazoa > Chordata > Aves > Passeriformes > Cisticolidae > Prinia > Prinia subflava. Next base: position 130,549 of record NW_026961081.1, on the reverse strand, counting down.
AAGCACGACATAGAAACAAAAAGCAGAGATCACTGTTCACTGGGAAAAGCAAAGCTTTATGTTACAGAGCTATTTCATGGAAATTAAGCAAATTAGGCAGTAACAGCTTTGGTTCTTCTTCTAAGGACATGAAAGACACCAACCGGTGCAGTGTATAAGCCAGTAGTGGCTAAGGCAAAAAACTGTCTGCAGCAGCTTCTCTCTTTCCTGGGAACACAACCAAACAGACAAGAACTGTGATTTGATCAACTCCAGAAAGTAACACATTGAAACCAAATGCAGACTTCAGTGTTCAAGCTGAAAAGCAAAGCTTGATGTTACAGAGCACTTTCATGGAGACTTAGTCATCTAGGCAATACCAGCTTTGGTTCTGCTCTATAGACATGAGAAACATCAAGCGGTAGAGTGTCAAAGGAAAGTTTTCTGTTCCATGGCTCTTTCATGGAAATCAAGCCAAATAGGAAGTAATCACCTTTATTCTTGGTGTGGTGACAAGGAGAACACATCCATGTGCAAAGTGTAAACCCGTACTGCAAAAGGCAAGTAAGTGTCTGCAGCAGCTTCTCTGCTTCCTGGGAACACAACCAAACAGACAAGAATTGTGTTTTGATCAACTCCAGAAAGCACGACATAGAAACAAAAAGCAGAGATCACTGTTCACTGGGAAAAGCAAAGCTTTATGTTACAGAGCTCTTTCATGGAAATTAAGCAAATTAGTCAGTAACAGCTTTGGTTCTTCTTCTAAGGACATGAAAGACACCAACCGGTGCAGTGTATAAGCCAGTAGTGGCTAAGGCAAAAAACTGTCTGCAGCAGCTTCTCTCTTTCCTGGGAACACAACCAAACAGACAAGAACTGTGATTTGATCAACTCCAGAAAGTAACACATTGAAACCAAATGCAGACTTCAGTGTTCAAGCTGAAAAGCAAAGCTTGATGTTACAGAGCACTTTCATGGAGACTTAGTCATCTAGGCAATACCAGCTTTGGTTCTGCTCTATAGACATGGGAAACATCAAGTGGTAGAGTGTCAAAGGAAAGTTTTCTGTTCCATGGCTCTTTCATGGAAATCAAGCCAAATAGGAAGTAATCACCTTTATTCTTGGTGTGGTGACAAGGAGAACACATCCATGTGCAAAGTGTAAACCCGTACTGCAAAAGGCAAGTAAGTGTCTGCAGCAGCTTCTCTGCTTCCTGGGAACACAACCAAACAGACAAGAATTGTGTTTTGATCAACTCCAGAAAGCACGACATAGAAACAAAAAGCAGAGATCACTGTTCACTGGGAAAAGCAAAGCTTTATGTTACAGAGCTCTTTCATGGAAATTAAGCAAATTAGGCAGTAACAGCTTTGGTTCTTCTTCTAAGGACATGAAAGACACCAACCGGTGCAGTGTATAAGCCAGTAGTGGATAAGGCAGAAAACTGTCTGTAGCAGCTTCTCTGCTTCCTGGGAACACAACCAAACAGACAAGAATTGTGTTTTGATCAACTCCAGAAAGCACGACATAGAAACAAAAAGCAGAGATCACTGTTCACTGGGAAAAGCAAAGCTTTATGTTACAGAGCTCTTTCATGGAAATTAAGCGAATTAGGCAGTAACAGCTTTGGTTCTTCTTCTAAGGACATGAAAGACACCAACCGGTGCAGTGTATAAGCCAGTAGTGGCTAAGGCAAAAAACTGTCTGCAGCAGCTTCTCTCTTTCCTGGGAACACAACCAAACAGACAAGAACTGTGATTTGATCAACTCCAGAAAGTAACACATTGAAACCAAATGCAGACTTCAGTGTTCAAGCTGAAAAGCAAAGCTTGATGTTACAGAGCACTTTCATGGAGACTTAGTCATCTAGGCAATACCAGCTTTGGTTCTGCTCTATAGACATGAGAAACATCAAGCGGTAGAGTGTCAAAGGAAAGTCTTCTGTTCCATGGCTCTTTCATGGAAATCAAGCCAAATAGGAAGTAATCACCTTTATTCTTGGTGTGGTGACAAGGAGAACACATCCATGTGCAAAGTGTAAACCCGTACTGCAAAAGGCAAGTAAGTGTCTGCAGCAGCTTCTCTGCTTCCTGGGAACACAACCAAACAGACAAGAATTGTGTTTTGATCAACTCCAGAAAGCACGACATAGAAACAAAAAGCAGAGATCACTGTTCACTGGGAAAAGCAAAGCTTTATGTTACAGAGCTCTTTCATGGAAATTAAGCGAATTAGGCAGTAACAGCTTTGGTTCTTCTTCTAAGGACATGAAAGACACCAACCGGTGCAGTGTATAAGCCAGTAGTGGCTAAGGCAAAAAACTGTCTGCAGCAGCTTCTCTCTTTCCTGGAACACAACCAAACAGACAAGAACTGTGATTTGATCAACTCCAGAAAGTAACACATTGAAACCAAATGCAGACTTCAGTGTTCAAGCTGAAAAGCAAAGCTTGATGTTACAGAGCACTTTCATGGAGACTTAGTCATCTAGGCAATACCAGCTTTGGTTCTGCTCTATAGACATGAGAAACATCAAGCGGTAGAGTGTCAAAGGAAAGTTTTCTGTTCCATGGCTCTTTCATAGAAATCAAGCCAAATAGGAAGTAATCACCTTTATTCTTGGTGTGGTGACAAGGAGAACACATCCATGTGCAAAGTGTAAACCCGTACTGCAAAAGGCAAGTAAGTGTCTGCAGCCAGCAGCTTCTCTGCTTCCTGGGAACACAAACAAACAGACAAGAATTGTGTTTTGATCAACTCCAGAAAGCACGACATAGAAACAAAAAGCAGAGATCACTGTTCACTGGGAAAAGCAAAGCTTTATGTTACAGAGCTCTTTCATGGAAATGAAGCGAATTAGGCAGTAACAGCTTTGGTTCTTCTTCTAAGGACATGAAAGACACCAACCGGTGCAGTGTATAAGCCAGTAGTGGCTAAGGCAAAAAACTGTCTGCAGCAGCTTCTCTCTTTCCTGGGAACACAACCAAACAGACAAGAACTGTGATTTGATCAACTCCAGAAAGTAACACATTGAAACCAAATGCAGACTTCAGTGTTCAAGCTGAAAAGCAAAGCTTGATGTTACAGAGCACTTTCATGGAGGCTTAGTCATCTAGGCAATACCAGCTTTGGTTCTGCTCTATAGACATGAGAAACATCAAGCGGTAGAGTGTCAAAGGAAAGTTTTCTGTTCCATGGCTCTTTCATGGAAATCAAGCCAAATAGGAAGTAATCACCTTTATTCTTGGTGTGGTGACAAGGAGAACACATCCATGTGCAAAGTGTAAACCTGTACTGCAAAAGGCAAGTAAGTGTCTGCAGCAGCTTCTCTGCTTCCTGGGAACACAACCAAACAGACAAGAATTGTGTTTTGATCAACTCCAGAAAGCACGACATAGAAACAAAAAGCAGAGATCACTGTTCACTGGGAAAAGCAAAGCTTTATGTTACAGAGCTCTTTCATGGAAATTAAGCAAATTAGGCAGTAACAGCTTTGGTTCTTCTTCTAAGGACATGAAAGACACCAACCGGTGCAGTGTATAAGCCAGTAGTGGCTAAGGCAAAAAACTGTCTGCAGCAGCTTCTCTCTTTCCTGGGAACACAACCAAACAGACAAGAACTGTGATTTGATCAACTCCAGAAAGTAACACATTGAAACCAAATGCAGACTTCAGTGTTCAAGCTGAAAAGCAAAGCTTGATGTTACAGAGCACTTTCATGGAGACTTAGTCATCTAGGCAATACCAGCTTTGGTTCTGCGCTATAGACATGAGAAACATCAAGCGGTAGAGTGTCAAAGGAAAGTCTTCTGTTCCATGGCTCTTTCATGGAAATCAAGCCAAATAGGAAGTAATCACCTTTATTCTTGGTGTGGTGACAAGGAGAACACATCCATGTGCAAAGTGTAAACCCGTACTGCAAAAGGCAAGTAAGTGTCTGCAGCAGCTTCTCTGCTTCCTGGGAACACAACCAAACAGACAAGAATTGTGTTTTGATCAACTCCAGAAAGCATGACATAGAAACAAAAAGCAGAGATCACTGTTCACTGGGAAAAGCAAAGCTTTATGTTACAGAGCTCTTTCATGGAAATTAAGCGAATTAGGCAGTAACAGCTTTGGTTCTTCTTCTAAGGACATGAAAGACACCAACCGGTGCAGTGTATAAGCCAGTAGTGGCTAAGGCAAAAAACTGTCTGTAGCAGCTTCTCTGCTTCCTGGGAACACAACCAAACAGACAAGAATTGTGTTTTGATCAACTCCAGAAAGCACGACATAGAAACAAAAAGCAGAGATCACTGTTCACTGGGAAAAGCAAAGCTTTATGTTACAGAGCTCTTTCATGGAAATTAAGCAAATTAGGCAGTAACAGCTTTGGTTCTTCTTCTAAGGACATGAAAGACACCAACCGGTGCAGTGTATAAGCCAGTAGTGGCTAAGGCAAAAAACTGTCTGCAGCAGCTTCTCTCTTTCCTGGGAACACAACCAAACAGACAAGAACTGTGATTTGATCAACTCCAGAAAGTAACACATTGAAACCAAATGCAGACTTCAGTGTTCAAGCTGAAAAGCAAAGCTTGATGTTACAGAGCACTTTCATGGAGACTTAGTCATCTAGGCAATACCAGCTTTGGTTCTGCTCTATAGACATGAGAAACATCAAGCGGTAGAGTGTCAAAGGAAAGTTTTCTGTTCCATGGCTCTTTCATGGAAATCAAGCCAAATAGGAAGTAATCACCTTTATTCTTGGTGTGGTGACAAGGAGAACACATCCATGTGCAAAGTGTAAACCCGTACTGCAAAAGGCAAGTAAGTGTCTGCAGCAGCTTCTCTGCTTCCTGGGAACACAACCAAACAGACAAGAATTGTGTTTTGATCAACTCCAGAAAGCACGACATAGAAACAAAAAGCAGAGATCACTGTTCACTGGGAAAAGCAAAGCTTTATGTTACAGAGCTCTTTCATGGAAATTAAGCAAATTAGTCAGTAACAGCTTTGGTTCTTCTTCTAAGGACATGAAAGACACCAACCGGTGCAGTGTATAAGCCAGTAGTGGCTAAGGCAAAAAACTGTCTGCAGCAGCTTCTCTCTTTCCTGGGAACACAACCAAACAGACAAGAACTGTGATTTGATCAACTCCAGAAAGTAACACATTGAAACCAAATGCAGACTTCAGTGTTCAAGCTGAAAAGCAAAGCTTGATGTTACAGAGCACTTTCATGGAGACTTAGTCATCTAGGCAATACCAGCTTTGGTTCTGCTCTATAGACATGGGAAACATCAAGTGGTAGAGTGTCAAAGGAAAGTTTTCTGTTCCATGGCTCTTTCATGGAAATCAAGCCAAATAGGAAGTAATCACCTTTATTCTTGGTGTGGTGACAAGGAGAACACATCCATGTGCAAAGTGTAAACCCGTACTGCAAAAGGCAAGTAAGTGTCTGCAGCAGCTTCTCTGCTTCCTGGGAACACAACCAAACAGACAAGAATTGTGTTTTGATCAACTCCAGAAAGCACGACATAGAAACAAAAAGCAGAGATCACTGTTCACTGGGAAAAGCAAAGCTTTATGTTACAGAGCTCTTTCATGGAAATTAAGCAAATTAGGCAGTAACAGCTTTGGTTCTTCTTCTAAGGACATGAAAGACACCAACCGGTGCAGTGTATAAGCCAGTAGTGGATAAGGCAAAAAACTGTCTGTAGCAGCTTCTCTGCTTCCTGGGAACACAACCAAACAGACAAGAATTGTGTTTTGATCAACTCCAGAAAGCACGACATAGAAACAAAAAGCAGAGATCACTGTTCACTGGGAAAAGCAAAGCTTTATGTTACAGAGCTCTTTCATGGAAATTAAGCGAATTAGGCAGTAACAGCTTTGGTTCTTCTTCTAAGGACATGAAAGACACCAACCGGTGCAGTGTATAAGCCAGTAGTGGCTAAGGCAAAAAACTGTCTGCAGCAGCTTCTCTCTTTCCTGGGAACACAACCAAACAGACAAGAACTGTGATTTGATCAACTCCAGAAAGTAACACATTGAAACCAAATGCAGACTTCAGTGTTCAAGCTGAAAAGCAAAGCTTGATGTTACAGAGCACTTTCATGGAGACTTAGTCATCTAGGCAATACCAGCTTTGGTTCTGCTCTATAGACATGAGAAACATCAAGCGGTAGAGTGTCAAAGGAAAGTCTTCTGTTCCATGGCTCTTTCATGGAAATCAAGCCAAATAGGAAGTAATCACCTTTATTCTTGGTGTGGTGACAAGGAGAACACATCCATGTGCAAAGTGTAAACCCGTACTGCAAAAGGCAAGTAAGTGTCTGCAGCAGCTTCTCTGCTTCCTGGGAACACAACCAAACAGACAAGAATTGTGTTTTGATCAACTCCAGAAAGCATGACATAGAAACAAAAAGCAGAGATCACTGTTCACTGGGAAAAGCAAAGCTTTATGTTACAGAGCTCTTTCATGGAAATTAAGCGAATTAGGCAGTAACAGCTTTGGTTCTTCTTCTAAGGACATGAAAGACACCAACCGGTGCAGTGTATAAGCCAGTAGTGGCTAAGGCAAAAAACTGTCTGTAGCAGCTTCTCTGCTTCCTGGGAACACAACCAAACAGACAAGAATTGTGTTTTGATCAACTCCAGAAAGCACGACATAGAAACAAAAAGCAGAGATCACTGTTCACTGGGAAAAGCAAAGCTTTATGTTACAGAGCTCTTTCATGGAAATTAAGCAAATTAGGCAGTAACAGCTTTGGTTCTTCTTCTAAGGACATGAAAGACACCAACCGGTGCAGTGTATAAGCCAGTAGTGGCTAAGGCAAAAAACTGTCTGCAGCAGCTTCTCTCTTTCCTGGGAACACAACCAAACAGACAAGAACTGTGATTTGATCAACTCCAGAAAGTAACACATTGAAACCAAATGCAGACTTCAGTGTTCAAGCTGAAAAGCAAAGCTTGATGTTACAGAGCACTTTCATGGAGACTTAGTCATCTAGGCAATACCAGCTTTGGTTCTGCTCTATAGACATGAGAAACATCAAGCGGTAGAGTGTCAAAGGAAAGTTTTCTGTTCCATGGCTCTTTCATGGAAATCAAGCCAAATAGGAAGTAATCACCTTTATTCTTGGTGTGGTGACAAGGAGAACACATCCATGTGCAAAGTGTAAACCTGTACTGCAAAAGGCAAGTAAGTGTCTGCAGCAGCTTCTCTGCTTCCTGGGAACACAACCAAACAGACAAGAATTGTGTTTTGATCAACTCCAGAAAGCACGACATAGAAACAAAAAGCAGAGATCACTGTTCACTGGGAAAAGCAAAGCTTTATGTTACAGAGCTCTTTCATGGAAATTAAGCAAATTAGGCAGTAACAGCTTTGGTTCTTCTTCTAAGGACATGAAAGACACCAACCGGTGCAGTGTATAAGCCAGTAGTGGCTAAGGCAAAAAACTGTCTGCAGCAGCTTCTCTCTTTCCTGGGAACACAACCAAACAGACAAGAACTGTGATTTGATCAACTCCAGAAAGTAACACATTGAAACCAAATGCAGACTTCAGTGTTCAAGCTGAAAAGCAAAGCTTGATGTTACAGAGCACTTTCATGGAGACTTAGTCATCTAGGCAATACCAGCTTTGGTTCTGCTCTATAGACATGAGAAACATCAAGCGGTAGAGTGTCAAAGGAAAGTCTTCTGTTCCATGGCTCTTTCATGGAAATCAAGCCAAATAGGAAGTAATCACCTTTATTCTTGGTGTGGTGACAAGGAGAACACATCCATGTGCAAAGTGTAAACCTGTACTGCAAAAGGCAAGTAAGTGTCTGCAGCAGCTTCTCTGCTTCCTGGGAACACAACCAAACAGACAAGAATTGTGTTTTGATCAACTCCAGAAAGCACGACATAGAAACAAAAAGCAGAGATCACTGTTCACTGGGAAAAGCAAAGCTTTATGTTACAGAGCTCTTTCATGGAAATGAAGCGAATTAGGCAGTAACAGCTTTGGTTCTTCTTCTAAGGACATGAAAGACACCAACCGGTGCAGTGTATAAGCCAGTAGTGGCTAAGGCAAAAAACTGTCTGCAGCAGCTTCTCTCTTTCCTGGGAACACAACCAAACAGACAAGAACTGTGATTTGATCAACTCCAGAAAGTAACACATTGAAACCAAATGCAGACTTCAGTGTTCAAGCTGAAAAGCAAAGCTTGATGTTACAGAGCACTTTCATGGAGACTTAGTCATCTAGGCAATACCAGCTTTGGTTCTGCGCTATAGACATGAGAAACATCAAGCGGTAGAGTGTCAAAGGAAAGTCTTCTGTTCCATGGCTCTTTCATGGAAATCAAGCCAAATAGGAAGTAATCACCTTTATTCTTGGTGTGGTGACAAGGAGAACACATCCATGTGCAAAGTGTAAACCCGTACTGCAAAAGGCAAGTAAGTGTCTGCAGCAGCTTCTCTGCTTCCTGGGAACACAACCAAACAGACAAGAATTGTGTTTTGATCAACTCCAGAAAGCATGACATAGAAACAAAAAGCAGAGATCACTGTTCACTGGGAAAAGCAAAGCTTTATGTTACAGAGCTCTTTCATGGAAATTAGGCGAATTAGGCAGTAACAGCTTTGGTTCTTCTTCTAAGGACATGAAAGACACCAACCGGTGCAGTGTATAAGCCAGTAGTGGCTAAGGCAAAAAACTGTCTGTAGCAGCTTCTCTGCTTCCTGGGAACACAACCAAACAGACAAGAATTGTGTTTTGATCAACTCCAGAAAGCACGACATAGAAACAAAAAGCAGAGATCACTGTTCACTGGGAAAAGCAAAGCTTTATGTTACAGAGCTCTTTCATGGAAATTAAGCAAATTAGGCAGTAACAGCTTTGGTTCTTCTTCTAAGGACATGAAAGACACCAACCGGTGCAGTGTATAAGCCAGTAGTGGCTAAGGCAAAAAACTGTCTGCAGCAGCTTCTCTCTTTCCTGGGAACACAACCAAACAGACAAGAACTGTGATTTGATCAACTCCAGAAAGTAACACATTGAAACCAAATGCAGACTTCAGTGTTCAAGCTGAAAAGCAAAGCTTGATGTTACAGAGCACTTTCATGGAGACTTAGTCATCTAGGCAATACCAGCTTTGGTTCTGCTCTATAGACATGGGAAACATCAAGTGGTAGAGTGTCAAAGGAAAGTTTTCTGTTCCATGGCTCTTTCATGGAAATCAAGCCAAATAGGAAGTAATCACCTTTATTCTTGGTGTGGTGACAAGGAGAACACATCCATGTGCAAAGTGTAAACCCGTACTGCAAAAGGCAAGTAAGTGTCTGCAGCAGCTTCTCTGCTTCCTGGGAACACAACCAAACAGACAAGAATTGTGTTTTGATCAACTCCAGAAAGCACGACATAGAAACAAAAAGCAGAGATCACTGTTCACTGGGAAAAGCAAAGCTTTATGTTACAGAGCTCTTTCATGGAAATTAAGCAAATTAGGCAGTAACAGATTTGGTTCTTCTTCTAAGGACATGAAAGACACCAACCGGTGCAGTGTATAAGCCAGTAGTGGATAAGGCAAAAAACTGTCTGTAGCAGCTTCTCTGCTTCCTGGGAACACAACCAAACAGACAAGAATTGTGTTTTGATCAACTCCAGAAAGCACGACATAGAAACAAAAAGCAGAGATCACTGTTCACTGGGAAAAGCAAAGCTTTATGTTACAGAGCTCTTTCATGGAAATTAAGCGAATTAGGCAGTAACAGCTTTGGTTCTTCTTCTAAGGACATGAAAGACACCAACCGGTGCAGTGTATAAGCCAGTAGTGGCTAAGGCAAAAAACTGTCTGCAGCAGCTTCTCTCTTTCCTGGGAACACAACCAAACAGACAAGAACTGTGATTTGATCAACTCCAGAAAGTAACACATTGAAACCAAATGCAGACTTCAGTGTTCAAGCTGAAAAGCAAAGCTTGATGTTACAGAGCACTTTCATGGAGACTTAGTCATCTAGGCAATACCAGCTTTGGTTCTGCTCTATAGACATGAGAAACATCAAGCGGTAGAGTGTCAAAGGAAAGTCTTCTGTTCCATGGCTCTTTCATGGAAATCAAGCCAAATAGGAAGTAATCACCTTTATTCTTGGTGTGGTGACAAGGAGAACACATCCATGTGCAAAGTGTAAACCCGTACTGCAAAAGGCAAGTAAGTGTCTGCAGCAGCTTCTCTGCTTCCTGGGAACACAAACAAACAGACAAGAATTGTGTTTTGATCAACTCCAGAAAGCATGACATAGAAACAAAAAGCAGAGATCACTGTTCACTGGGAAAAGCAAAGCTTTATGTTACAGAGCTCTTTCATGGAAATTAAGCGAATTAGGCAGTAACAGCTTTGGTTCTTCTTCTAAGGACATGAAAGACACCAACCGGTGCAGTGTATAAGCCAGTAGTGGCTAAGGCAAAAAACTGTCTGTAGCAGCTTCTCTGCTTCCTGGGAACACAACCAAACAGACAAGAATTGTGTTTTGATCAACTCCAGAAAGCACGACATAGAAACAAAAAGCAGAGATCACTGTTCACTGGGAAAAGCAAAGCTTTATGTTACAGAGCTCTTTCATGGAAATTAAGCAAATTAGGCAGTAACAGCTTTGGTTCTTCTTCTAAGGACATGAAAGACACCAACCGGTGCAGTGTATAAGCCAGTAGTGGCTAAGGCAAAAAACTGTCTGCAGCAGCTTCTCTCTTTCCTGGGAACACAACCAAACAGACAAGAACTGTGATTTGATCAACTCCAGAAAGTAACACATTGAAACCAAATGCAGACTTCAGTGTTCAAGCTGAAAAGCAAAGCTTGATGTTACAGAGCACTTTCATGGAGACTTAGTCATCTAGGCAATACCAGCTTTGGTTCTGCTCTATAGACATGAGAAACATCAAGCGGTAGAGTGTCAAAGGAAAGTTTTCTGTTCCATGGCTCTTTCATGGAAATCAAGCCAAATAGGAAGTAATCACCTTTATTCTTGGTGTGGTGACAAGGAGAACACATCCATGTGCAAAGTGTAAACCTGTACTGCAAAAGGCAAGTAAGTGTCTGCAGCAGCTTCTCTGCTTCCTGGGAACACAACCAAACAGACAAGAATTGTGTTTTGATCAACTCCAGAAAGCACGACATAGAAACAAAAAGCAGAGATCACTGTTCACTGGGAAAAGCAAAGCTTTATGTTACAGAGCTCTTTCATGGAAATTAAGCAAATTAGGCAGTAACAGCTTTGGTTCTTCTTCTAAGGACATGAAAGACACCAACCGGTGCAGTGTATAAGCCAGTAGTGGCTAAGGCAAAAAACTGTCTGCAGCAGCTTCTCTCTTTCCTGGGAACACAACCAAACAGACAAGAACTGTGATTTGATCAACTCCAGAAAGTAACACATTGAAACCAAATGAAGACTTCAGTGTTCAAGCTGAAAAGCAAAGCTTGATGTTACAGAGCACTTTCATGGAGACTTAGTCATCTAGGCAATACCAGCTTTGGTTCTGCTCTATAGACATGAGAAACATCAAGCGGTAGAGTGTCAAAGGAAAGTCTTCTGTTCCATGGCTCTTTCATGGAAATCAAGCCAAATAGGAAGTAATCACCTTTATTCTTGGTGTGGTGACAAGGAGAACACATCCATGTGCAAAGTGTAAACCCGTACTGCAAAAGGCAAGTAAGTGTCTGCAGCAGCTTCTCTGCTTCCTGGGAACACAACCAAACAGACAAGAATTGTGTTTTGATCAACTCCAGAAAGCACGACATAGAAACAAAAAGCAGAGATCACTGTTCACTGGGAAAAGCAAAGCTTTATGTTACAGAGCTCTTTCATGGAAATTAAGCAAATTAGTCAGTAACAGCTTTGGTTCTTCTTCTAAGGACATGAAAGACACCAACCGGTGCAGTGTATAAGCCAGTAGTGGCTAAGGCAAAAAACTGTCTGCAGCAGCTTCTCTCTTTCCTGGGAACACAACCAAACAGACAAGAACTGTGATTTGATCAACTCCAGAAAGTAACACATTGAAACCAAATGCAGACTTCAGTGTTCAAGCTGAAAAGCAAAGCTTGATGTTACAGAGCACTTTCATGGAGACTTAGTCATCTAGGCAATACCAGCTTTGGTTCTGCTCTATAGACATGGGAAACATCAAGTGGTAGAGTGTCAAAGGAAAGTTTTCTGTTCCATGGCTCTTTCATGGAAATCAAGCCAAATAGGAAGTAATCACCTTTATTCTTGGTGTGGTGACAAGGAGAACACATCCATGTGCAAAGTGTAAACCCGTACTGCAAAAGGCAAGTAAGTGTCTGCAGCAGCTTCTCTGCTTCCTGGGAACACAACCAAACAGACAAGAATTGTGTTTTGATCAACTCCAGAAAGCACGACATAGAAACAAAAAGCAGAGATCACTGTTCACTGGGAAAAGCAAAGCTTTATGTTACAGAGCTCTTTCATGGAAATTAAGCAAATTAGGCAGTAACAGCTTTGGTTCTTCTTCTAAGGACATGAAAGACACCAACCGGTGCAGTGTATAAGCCAGTAGTGGCTAAGGCAAAAAACTGTCTGCAGCAGCTTCTCTCTTTCCTGGGAACACAACCAAACAGACAAGAACTGTGATTTGATCAACTCCAGAAAGTAACACATTGAAACCAAATGCAGACTTCAGTGTTCAAGCTGAAAAGCAAAGCTTGATGTTACAGAGCACTTTCATGGAGACTTAGTCATCTAGGCAATACCAGCTTTGGTTCTGCTCTATAGACATGGGAAACATCAAGTGGTAGAGTGTCAAAGGAAAGTTTTCTGTTCCATGGCTCTTTCATGGAAATCAAGCCAAATAGGAAGTAATCACCTTTATTCTTGGTGTGGTGACAAGGAGAACACATCCATGTGCAAAGTGTAAACCCGTACTGCAAAAGGCAAGTAAGTGTCTGCAGCAGCTTCTCTGCTTCCTGGGAACACAACCAAACAGACAAGAATTGTGTTTTGATCAACTCCAGAAAGCACGACATAGAAACAAAAAGCAGAGATCACTGTTCACTGGGAAAAGCAAAGCTTTATGTTACAGAGCTCTTTCATGGAAATTAAGCAAATTAGGCAGTAACAGCTTTGGTTCTTCTTCTAAGGACATGAAAGACACCAACCGGTGCAGTGTATAAGCCAGTAGTGGATAAGGCAAAAAACTGTCTGTAGCAGCTTCTCTGCTTCCTGGGAACACAACCAAACAGACAAGAATTGTGTTTTGATCAACTCCAGAAAGCACGACATAGAAACAAAAAGCAGAGATCACTGTTCACTGGGAAAAGCAAAGCTTTATGTTACAGAGCTCTTTCATGGAAATTAAGCGAATTAGGCAGTAACAGCTTTGGTTCTTCTTCTAAGGACATGAAAGACACCAACCGGTGCAGTGTATAAGCCAGTAGTGGCTAAGGCAAAAAACTGTCTGCAGCAGCTTCTCTCTTTCCTGGGAACACAACCAAACAGACAAGAACTGTGATTTGATCAACTCCAGAAAGTAACACATTGAAACCAAATGCAGACTTCAGTGTTCAAGCTGAAAAGCAAAGCTTGATGTTACAGAGCACTTTCATGGAGACTTAGTCATCTAGGCAATACCAGCTTTGGTTCTGCTCTATAGACATGAGAAACATCAAGCGGTAGAGTGTCAAAGGAAAGTCTTCTGTTCCATGGCTCTTTCATGGAAATCAAGCCAAATAGGAAGTAATCACCTTTATTCTTGGTGTGGTGACAAGGAGAACACATCCATGTGCAAAGTGTAAACCCGTACTGCAAAAGGCAAGTAAGTGTCTGCAGCAGCTTCTCTGCTTCCTGGGAACACAACCAAACAGACAAGAATTGTGTTTTGATCAACTCCAGAAAGCATGACATAGAAACAAAAAGCAGAGATCACTGTTCACTGGGAAAAGCAAAGCTTTATGTTACAGAGCTCTTTCATGGAAATTAAGCGAATTAGGCAGTAACAGCTTTGGTTCTTCTTCTAAGGACATGAAAGACACCAACCGGTGCAGTGTATAAGCCAGTAGTGGATAAGGCAAAAAACTGTCTGTAGCAGCTTCTCTGCTTCCTGGGAACACAAACAAACAGACAAGAATTGTGTTTTGATCAACTCCAGAAAGCACGACATAGAAACAAAAAGCAGAGATCACTGTGCACTGGGAAAAGCAAAGCTTTATGTTACAGAGCTCTTTCATGGAAATTAAGCGAATTAGGCAGTAACAGCTTTGGTTCTTCTTCTAAGGACATGAAAGACACCAACCGGTGCAGTGTATAAGCCAGTAGTGGCTAAGGCAAAAAACTGTCTGCAGCAGCTTCTCTCTTTCCTGGGAACACAACCAAACAGACAAGAACTGTGATTTGATCAACTCCAGAAAGTAACACATTGAAACCAAATGCAGACTTCAGTGTTCAAGCTGAAAAGCAAAGCTTGATGTTACAGAGCACTTTCATGGAGACTTAGTCATCTAGGCAATACCAGCTTTGGTTCTGCTCTATAGACATGAGAAACATCAAGCGGTAGAGTGTCAAAGGAAAGTTTTCTGTTCCATGGCTCTTTCATAGAAATCAAGCCAAATAGGAAGTAATCACCTTTATTCTTGGTGTGGTGACAAGGAGAACACATCCATGTGCAAAGTGTAAACCCGTACTGCAAAAGGCAAGTAAGTGTCTGCAGCCAGCAGCTTCTCTGCTTCCTGGGAACACAAACAAACAGACAAGAATTGTGTTTTGATCAACTCCAGAAAGCACGACATAGAAACAAAAAGCAGAGATCACTGTTCACTGGGAAAAGCAAAGCTTTATGTTACAGAGCTCTTTCATGGAAATTAAGCGAATTAGGCAGTAACAGCTTTGGTTCTTCTTCTAAGGACATGAAAGACACCAACCGGTGCAGTGTATAAGCCAGTAGTGGCTAAGGCAAAAAACTGTCTGTAGCAGCTTCTCTGCTTCTTGGGAACACAAACAAACAGACAAGAATTGTGTTTTGATCAACTCCAGAAAGCACGACATAGAAACAAAAAGCAGAGATCACTGTTCACTGGGAAAAGCAAAGCTTTATGTTACAGAGCTCTTTCATGGAAATTAAGCGAATTAGGCAGTAACAGCTTTGGTTCTTCTTCTAAGGACATGAAAGACACCAACCGGTGCAGTGTATAAGCCAGTAGTGGCTAAGGCAAAAAACTGTCTGCAGCAGCTTCTCTCTTTCATGGGAACACAACCAAACAGACAAGAACTGTGATTTGATCAACTCCAGAAAGTAACACATTGAAACCAAATGCAGACTTCAGTGTTCAAGCTGAAAAGCAAAGCTTGATGTTACAGAGCACTTTCATGGAGACTTAGTAATCTAGGCAATACCAGCTTTGGTTCTGCTCTATAGACATGAGAAACATCAAGCGGTAGAGTGTCAAAGGAAAGTTTTCTGTTCCATGGCTCTTTCATGGAAATCAAGCCAAATAGGAAGTAATCACCTTTATTCTTGGTGTGGTGACAAGGAGAACACATCCATGTGCAAAGTGTAAACCCGTACTGCAAAAGGCAAGTAAGTGTCTGCAGCAGCTTCTCTGCTTCCTGGGAACACAACCAAACAGACAAGAATTGTGTTTTGATCAACTCCAGAAAGCACGACATAGAAACAAAAAGCAGAGATCACTGTTCACTGGGAAAAGCAAAGCTTTATGTTACAGAGCTCTTTCATGGAAATTAAGCAAATTAGGCAGTAACAGCTTTGGTTCTTCTTCTAAGGACATGAAAGACACCAACCGGTGCAGTGTATAAGCCAGTAGTGGCTAAGGCAAAAAACTGTCTGCAGCAGCTTCTCTCTTTCCTGGGAACACAACCAAACAGACAAGAACTGTGATTTGATCAACTCCAGAAAGTAACACATTGAAACCAAATGCAGACTTCAGTGTTCAAGCTGAAAAGCAAAGCTTGATGTTACAGAGCACTTTCATGGAGACTTAGTCATCTAGGCAATACCAGCTTTGGTTCTGCTCTATAGACATGAGAAACATCAAGCGGTAGAGTGTCAAAGGAAAGTTTTCTGTTCCATGGCTCTTTCATGGAAATCAAGCCAAATAGGAAGTAATCACCTTTATTCTTGGTGTGGTGACAAGGAAAACGCATCCATGTGCAAAGTGTAAACCTGTACTGCAAAAGGCAAGTAAGTGTCTGCAGCAGCTTCTCTGCTTCCTGGGAACACAAACAAACAGACAAGAATTGTGTTTTGATCAACTCCAGAAAGCACGACATAGAAACAAAAAGCAGAGATCACTGTGCACTGGGAAAAGCAAAGCTTTATGTTACAGAGCTCTTTCATGGAAATTAAGCGAATTAGGCAGTAACAGCTTTGGTTCTTCTTCTAAGGACATGAAAGACACCAACCGGTGCAGTGTATAAGCCAGTAGTGGCTAAGGCAAAAAACTGTCTGCAGCAGCTTCTCTCTTTCCTGGGAACACAACCAAACAGACAAGAACTGTGATTTGATCAACTCCAGAAAGTAACACATTGAAACCAAATGCAGACTTCAGTGTTCAAGCTGAAAAGCAAAGCTTGATGTTACAGAGCACTTTCATGGAGACTTAGTCATCTAGGCAATACCAGCTTTGGTTCTGCGCTATAGACATGAGAAACATCAAGCGGTAGAGTGTCAAAGGAAAGTCTTCTGTTCCATGGCTCTTTCATGGAAATCAAGCCAAATAGGAAGTAATCACCTTTATTCTTGGTGTGGTGACAAGGAGAACACATCCATGTGCAAAGTGTAAACCCGTACTGCAAAAGGCAAGTAAGTGTCTGCAGCAGCTTCTCTGCTTCCTGGGAACACAACCAAACAGACAAGAATTGTGTTTTGATCAACTCCAGAAAGCATGACATAGAAACAAAAAGCAGAGATCACTGTTCACTGGGAAAAGCAAAGCTTTATGTTACAGAGCTCTTTCATGGAAATTAGGCGAATTAGGCAGTAACAGCTTTGGTTCTTCTTCTAAGGACATGAAAGACACCAACCGGTGCAGTGTATAAGCCAGTAGTGGCTAAGGCAAAAAACTGTCTGTAGCAGCTTCTCTGCTTCCTGGGAACACAACCAAACAGACAAGAATTGTGTTTTGATCAACTCCAGAAAGCACGACATAGAAACAAAAAGCAGAGATCACTGTTCACTGGGAAAAGCAAAGCTTTATGTTACAGAGCTCTTTCATGGAAATTAAGCAAATTAGGCAGTAACAGCTTTGGTTCTTCTTCTAAGGACATGAAAGACACCAACCGGTGCAGTGTATAAGCCAGTAGTGGCTAAGGCAAAAAACTGTCTGCAGCAGCTTCTCTCTTTCCTGGGAACACAACCAAACAGACAAGAACTGTGATTTGATCAACTCCAGAAAGTAACACATTGAAACCAAATGCAGACTTCAGTGTTCAAGCTGAAAAGCAAAGCTTGATGTTACAGAGCACTTTCATGGAGACTTAGTCATCTAGGCAATACCAGCTTTGGTTCTGCTCTATAGACATGAGAAACATCAAGCGGTAGAGTGTCAAAGGAAAGTTTTCTGTTCCATGGCTCTTTCATGGAAATCAAGCCAAATAGGAAGTAATCACCTTTATTCTTGGTGTGGTGACAAGGAGAACACATCCATGTGCAAAGTGTAAACCCGTACTGCAAAAGGCAAGTAAGTGTCTGCAGCAGCTTCTCTGCTTCCTGGGAACACAACCAAACAGACAAGAATTGTGTTTTGATCAACTCCAGAAAGCACGACATAGAAACAAAAAGCAGAGATCACTGTTCACTGGGAAAAGCAAAGCTTTATGTTACAGAGCTCTTTCATGGAAATTAAGCAAATTAGGCAGTAACAGCTTTGGTTCTTCTTCTAAGGACATGAAAGACACCAACCGGTGCAGTGTATAAGCCAGTAGTGGCTAAGGCAAAAAACTGTCTGCAGCAGCTTCTCTCTTTCCTGGGAACACAACCAAACAGACAAGAACTGTGATTTGATCAACTCCAGAAAGTAACACATTGAAACCAAATGCAGACTTCAGTGTTCAAGCTGAAAAGCAAAGCTTGATGTTACAGAGCACTTTCATGGAGACTTAGTCATCTAGGCAATACCAGCTTTGGTTCTGCTCTATAGACATGGGAAACATCAAGTGGTAGAGTGTCAAAGGAAAGTTTTCTGTTCCATGGCTCTTTCATGGAAATCAAGCCAAATAGGAAGTAATCACCTTTATTCTTGGTGTGGTGACAAGGAGAACACATCCATGTGCAAAGTGTAAACCCGTACTGCAAAAGGCAAGTAAGTGTCTGCAGCAGCTTCTCTGCTTCCTGGGAACACAACCAAACAGACAAGAATTGTGTTTTGATCAACTCCAGAAAGCACGACATAGAAACAAAAAGCAGAGATCACTGTTCACTGGGAAAAGCAAAGCTTTATGTTACAGAGCTCTTTCATGGAAATTAAGCAAATTAGGCAGTAACAGATTTGGTTCTTCTTCTAAGGACATGAAAGACACCAACCGGTGCAGTGTATAAGCCAGTAGTGGATAAGGCAAAAAACTGTCTGTAGCAGCTTCTCTGCTTCCTGGGAACACAACCAAACAGACAAGAATTGTGTTTTGATCAACTCCAGAAAGCACGACATAGAAACAAAAAGCAGAGATCACTGTTCACTGGGAAAAGCAAAGCTTTATGTTACAGAGCTCTTTCATGGAAATTAAGCGAATTAGGCAGTAACAGCTTTGGTTCTTCTTCTAAGGACATGAAAGACACCAACCGGTGCAGTGTATAAGCCAGTAGTGGCTAAGGCAAAAAACTGTCTGCAGCAGCTTCTCTCTTTCCTGGGAACACAACCAAACAGACAAGAACTGTGATTTGATCAACTCCAGAAAGTAACACATTGAAACCAAATGCAGACTTCAGTGTTCAAGCTGAAAAGCAAAGCTTGATGTTACAGAGCACTTTCATGGAGACTTAGTCATCTAGGCAATACCAGCTTTGGTTCTGCTCTATAGACATGAGAAACATCAAGCGGTAGAGTGTCAAAGGAAAGTCTTCTGTTCCATGGCTCTTTCATGGAAATCAAGCCAAATAGGAAGTAATCACCTTTATTCTTGGTGTGGTGACAAGGAGAACACATCCATGTGCAAAGTGTAAACCCGTACTGCAAAAGGCAAGTAAGTGTCTGCAGCAGCTTCTCTGCTTCCTGGGAACACAAACAAACAGACAAGAATTGTGTTTTGATCAACTCCAGAAAGCATGACATAGAAACAAAAAGCAGAGATCACTGTTCACTGGGAAAAGCAAAGCTTTATGTTACAGAGCTCTTTCATGGAAATTAAGCGAATTAGGCAGTAACAGCTTTGGTTCTTCTTCTAAGGACATGAAAGACACCAACCGGTGCAGTGTATAAGCCAGTAGTGGCTAAGGCAAAAAACTGTCTGTAGCAGCTTCTCTGCTTCCTGGGAACACAACCAAACAGACAAGAATTGTGTTTTGATCAACTCCAGAAAGCACGACATAGAAACAAAAAGCAGAGATCACTGTTCACTGGGAAAAGCAAAGCTTTATGTTACAGAGCTCTTTCATGGAAATTAAGCAAATTAGGCAGTAACAGCTTTGGTTCTTCTTCTAAGGACATGAAAGACACCAACCGGTGCAGTGTATAAGCCAGTAGTGGCTAAGGCAAAAAACTGTCTGCAGCAGCTTCTCTCTTTCCTGGGAACACAACCAAACAGACAAGAACTGTGATTTGATCAACTCCAGAAAGTAACACATTGAAACCAAATGCAGACTTCAGTGTTCAAGCTGAAAAGCAAAGCTTGATGTTACAGAGCACTTTCATGGAGACTTAGTCATCTAGGCAATACCAGCTTTGGTTCTGCTCTATAGACATGAGAAACATCAAGCGGTAGAGTGTCAAAGGAAAGTTTTCTGTTCCATGGCTCTTTCATGGAAATCAAGCCAAATAGGAAGTAATCACCTTTATTCTTGGTGTGGTGACAAGGAGAACACATCCATGTGCAAAGTGTAAACCTGTACTGCAAAAGGCAAGTAAGTGTCTGCAGCAGCTTCTCTGCTTCCTGGGAACACAACCAAACAGACAAGAATTGTGTTTTGATCAACTCCAGAAAGCACGACATAGAAACAAAAAGCAGAGATCACTGTTCACTGGGAAAAGCAAAGCTTTATGTTACAGAGCTCTTTCATGGAAATTAAGCAAATTAGGCAGTAACAGCTTTGGTTCTTCTTCTAAGGACATGAAAGACACCAACCGGTGCAGTGTATAAGCCAGTAGTGGCTAAGGCAAAAAACTGTCTGCAGCAGCTTCTCTCTTTCCTGGGAACACAACCAAACAGACAAGAACTGTGATTTGATCAACTCCAGAAAGTAACACATTGAAACCAAATGCAGACTTCAGTGTTCAAGCTGAAAAGCAAAGCTTGATGTTACAGAGCACTTTCATGGAGACTTAGTCATCTAGGCAATACCAGCTTTGGTTCTGCTCTATAGACATGAGAAACATCAAGCGGTAGAGTGTCAAAGGAAAGTCTTCTGTTCCATGGCTCTTTCATGGAAATCAAGCCAAATAGGAAGTAATCACCTTTATTCTTGGTGTGGTGACAAGGAGAACACATCCATGTGCAAAGTGTAAACCCGTACTGCAAAAGGCAAGTAAGTGTCTGCAGCAGCTTCTCTGCTTCCTGGGAACACAACCAAACAGACAAGAATTGTGTTTTGATCAACTCCAGAAAGCACGACATAGAAACAAAAAGCAGAGATCACTGTTCACTGGGAAAAGCAAAGCTTTATGTTACAGAGCTCTTTCATGGAAATTAAGCAAATTAGTCAGTAACAGCTTTGGTTCTTCTTCTAAGGACATGAAAGACACCAACCGGTGCAGTGTATAAGCCAGTAGTGGCTAAGGCAAAAAACTGTCTGCAGCAGCTTCTCTCTTTCCTGGGAACACAACCAAACAGACAAGAACTGTGATTTGATCAACTCCAGAAAGTAACACATTGAAACCAAATGCAGACTTCAGTGTTCAAGCTGAAAAGCAAAGCTTGATGTTACAGAGCACTTTCATGGAGACTTAGTCATCTAGGCAATACCAGCTTTGGTTCTGCTCTATAGACATGGGAAACATCAAGTGGTAGAGTGTCAAAGGAAAGTTTTCTGTTCCATGGCTCTTTCATGGAAATCAAGCCAAATAGGAAGTAATCACCTTTATTCTTGGTGTGGTGACAAGGAGAACACATCCATGTGCAAAGTGTAAACCCGTACTGCAAAAGGCAAGTAAGTGTCTGCAGCAGCTTCTCTGCTTCCTGGGAACACAACCAAACAGACAAGAATTGTGTTTTGATCAACTCCAGAAAGCACGACATAGAAACAAAAAGCAGAGATCACTGTTCACTGGGAAAAGCAAAGCTTTATGTTACAGAGCTCTTTCATGGAAATTAAGCAAATTAGGCAGTAACAGCTTTGGTTCTTCTTCTAAGGACATGAAAGACACCAACCGGTGCAGTGTATAAGCCAGTAGTGGCTAAGGCAAAAAACTGTCTGCAGCAGCTTCTCTCTTTCCTGGGAACACAACCAAACAGACAAGAACTGTGATTTGATCAACTCCAGAAAGTAACACATTGAAACCAAATGCAGACTTCAGTGTTCAAGCTGAAAAGCAAAGCTTGATGTTACAGAGCACTTTCATGGAGACTTAGTCATCTAGGCAATACCAGCTTTGGTTCTGCTCTATAGACATGGGAAACATCAAGTGGTAGAGTGTCAAAGGAAAGTTTTCTGTTCCATGGCTCTTTCATGGAAATCAAGCCAAATAGGAAGTAATCACCTTTATTCTTGGTGTGGTGACAAGGAGAACACATCCATGTGCAAAGTGTAAACCCGTACTGCAAAAGGCAAGTAAGTGTCTGCAGCAGCTTCTCTGCTTCCTGGGAACACAACCAAACAGACAAGAATTGTGTTTTGATCAACTCCAGAAAGCACGACATAGAAACAAAAAGCAGAGATCACTGTTCACTGGGAAAAGCAAAGCTTTATGTTACAGAGCTCTTTCATGGAAATTAAGCAAATTAGGCAGTAACAGCTTTGGTTCTTCTTCTAAGGACATGAAAGACACCAACCGGTGCAGTGTATAAGCCAGTAGTGGATAAGGCAAAAAACTGTCTGTAGCAGCTTCTCTGCTTCCTGGGAACACAACCAAACAGACAAGAATTGTGTTTTGATCAACTCCAGAAAGCACGACATAGAAACAAAAAGCAGAGATCACTGTTCACTGGGAAAAGCAAAGCTTTATGTTACAGAGCTCTTTCATGGAAATTAAGCGAATTAGGCAGTAACAGCTTTGGTTCTTCTTCTAAGGACATGAAAGACACCAACCGGTGCAGTGTATAAGCCAGTAGTGGCTAAGGCAAAAAACTGTCTGCAGCAGCTTCTCTCTTTCCTGGGAACACAACCAAACAGACAAGAACTGTGATTTGATCAACTCCAGAAAGTAACACATTGAAACCAAATGCAGACTTCAGTGTTCAAGCTGAAAAGCAAAGCTTGATGTTACAGAGCACTTTCATGGAGACTTAGTCATCTAGGCAATACCAGCTTTGGTTCTGCTCTATAGACATGAGAAACATCAAGCGGTAGAGTGTCAAAGGAAAGTCTTCTGTTCCATGGCTCTTTCATGGAAATCAAGCCAAATAGGAAGTAATCACCTTTATTCTTGGTGTGGTGACAAGGAGAACACATCCATGTGCAAAGTGTAAACCCGTACTGCAAAAGGCAAGTAAGTGTCTGCAGCAGCTTCTCTGCTTCCTGGGAACACAACCAAACAGACAAGAATTGTGTTTTGATCAACTCCAGAAAGCATGACATAGAAACAAAAAGCAGAGATCACTGTTCACTGGGAAAAGCAAAGCTTTATGTTACAGAGCTCTTTCATGGAAATTAAGCGAATTAGGCAGTAACAGCTTTGGTTCTTCTTCTAAGGACATGAAAGACACCAACCGGTGCAGTGTATAAGCCAGTAGTGGATAAGGCAAAAAACTGTCTGTAGCAGCTTCTCTGCTTCCTGGGAACACAAACAAACAGACAAGAATTGTGTTTTGATCAACTCCAGAAAGCACGACATAGAAACAAAAAGCAGAGATCACTGTGCACTGGGAAAAGCAAAGCTTTATGTTACAGAGCTCTTTCATGGAAATTAAGCGAATTAGGCAGTAACAGCTTTGGTTCTTCTTCTAAGGACATGAAAGACACCAACCGGTGCAGTGTATAAGCCAGTAGTGGCTAAGGCAAAAAACTGTCTGCAGCAGCTTCTCTCTTTCCTGGGAACACAACCAAACAGACAAGAACTGTGATTTGATCAACTCCAGAAAGTAACACATTGAAACCAAATGCAGACTTCAGTGTTCAAGCTGAAAAGCAAAGCTTGATGTTACAGAGCACTTTCATGGAGACTTAGTCATCTAGGCAATACCAGCTTTGGTTCTGCTCT
Source organism: Prinia subflava (assembly GCF_021018805.1). Classification (NCBI taxonomy): domain Eukaryota; kingdom Metazoa; phylum Chordata; class Aves; order Passeriformes; family Cisticolidae; genus Prinia; species Prinia subflava. The sequence goes on along the minus strand of NW_026961081.1, from coordinate 107,074 downwards.
ATAGACATGAGAAACATCAAGCGGTAGAGTGTCAAAGGAAAGTTTTCTGTTCCATGGCTCTTTCATAGAAATCAAGCCAAATAGGAAGTAATCACCTTTATTCTTGGTGTGGTGACAAGGAGAACACATCCATGTGCAAAGTGTAAACCCGTACTGCAAAAGGCAAGTAAGTGTCTGCAGCCAGCAGCTTCTCTGCTTCCTGGGAACACAACCAAACAGACAAGAATTGTGTTTTGATCAACTCCAGAAAGCACGACATAGAAACAAAAAGCAGAGATCACTGTTCACTGGGAAAAGCAAAGCTTTATGTTACAGAGCTCTTTCATGGAAATTAAGCGAATTAGGCAGTAACAGCTTTGGTTCTTCTTCTAAGGACATGAAAGACACCAACCGGTGCAGTGTATAAGCCAGTAGTGGCTAAGGCAAAAAACTGTCTGCAGCAGCTTCTCTCTTTCCTGGGAACACAACCAAACAGACAAGAACTGTGATTTGATCAACTCCAGAAAGTAACACATTGAAACCAAACGCAGACTTCAGTGTTCAAGCTGAAAAGCAAAGCTTGATGTTACAGAGCACTTTCATGGAGACTTAGTCATCTAGGCAATACCAGCTTTGGTTCTGCTCTATAGACATGAGAAACATCAAGCGGTAGAGTGTCAAAGGAAAGTCTTCTGTTCCATGGCTCTTTCATGGAAATCAAGCCAAATAGGAAGTAATCACCTTTATTCTTGGTGTGGTGACAAGGAGAACACATCCATGTGCAAAGTGTAAACCCGTACTGCAAAAGGCAAGTAAGTGTCTGCAGCAGCTTCTCTGCTTCCTGGGAACACAACCAAACAGACAAGAATTGTGTTTTGATCAACTCCAGAAAGCATGACATAGAAACAAAAAGCAGAGATCACTGTTCACTGGGAAAAGCAAAGCTTTATGTTACAGAGCTCTTTCATGGAAATTAAGCGAATTAGGCAGTAACAGCTTTGGTTCTTCTTCTAAGGACATGAAAGACACCAACCGGTGCAGTGTATAAGCCAGTAGTGGATAAGGCAAAAAACTGTCTGTAGCAGCTTCTCTGCTTCCTGGGAACACAAACAAACAGACAAGAATTGTGTTTTGATCAACTCCAGAAAGCACGACATAGAAACAAAAAGCAGAGATCACTGTGCACTGGGAAAAGCAAAGCTTTATGTTACAGAGCTCTTTCATGGAAATTAAGCGAATTAGGCAGTAACAGCTTTGGTTCTTCTTCTAAGGACATGAAAGACACCAACCGGTGCAGTGTATAAGCCAGTAGTGGCTAAGGCAAAAAACTGTCTGCAGCAGCTTCTCTCTTTCCTGGGAACACAACCAAACAGACAAGAACTGTGATTTGATCAACTCCAGAAAGTAACACATTGAAACCAAATGCAGACTTCAGTGTTCAAGCTGAAAAGCAAAGCTTGATGTTACAGAGCACTTTCATGGAGACTTAGTCATCTAGGCAATACCAGCTTTGGTTCTGCTCTATAGACATGAGAAACATCAAGCGGTAGAGTGTCAAAGGAAAGTTTTCTGTTCCATGGCTCTTTCATAGAAATCAAGCCAAATAGGAAGTAATCACCTTTATTCTTGGTGTGGTGACAAGGAGAACACATCCATGTGCAAAGTGTAAACCCGTACTGCAAAAGGCAAGTAAGTGTCTGCAGCCAGCAGCTTCTCTGCTTCCTGGGAACACAAACAAACAGACAAGAATTGTGTTTTGATCAACTCCAGAAAGCACGACATAGAAACAAAAAGCAGAGATCACTGTTCACTGGGAAAAGCAAAGCTTTATGTTACAGAGCTCTTTCATGGAAATTAAGCGAATTAGGCAGTAACAGCTTTGGTTCTTCTTCTAAGGACATGAAAGACACCAACCGGTGCAGTGTATAAGCCAGTAGTGGCTAAGGCAAAAAACTGTCTGTAGCAGCTTCTCTGCTTCCTGGGAACACAAACAAACAGACAAGAATTGTGTTTTGATCAACTCCAGAAAGCACGACATAGAAACAAAAAGCAGAGATCACTGTTCACTGGGAAAAGCAAAGCTTTATGTTACAGAGCTCTTTCATGGAAATTAAGCGAATTAGGCAGTAACAGCTTTGGTTCTTCTTCTAAGGACATGAAAGACACCAACCGGTGCAGTGTATAAGCCAGTAGTGGCTAAGGCAAAAAACTGTCTGCAGCAGCTTCTCTCTTTCATGGGAACACAACCAAACAGACAAGAACTGTGATTTGATCAACTCCAGAAAGTAACACATTGAAACCAAATGCAGACTTCAGTGTTCAAGCTGAAAAGCAAAGCTTGATGTTACAGAGCACTTTCATGGAGACTTAGTAATCTAGGCAATACCAGCTTTGGTTCTGCTCTATAGACATGAGAAACATCAAGCGGTAGAGTGTCAAAGGAAAGTTTTCTGTTCCATGGCTCTTTCATGGAAATCAAGCCAAATAGGAAGTAATCACCTTTATTCTTGGTGTGGTGACAAGGAGAACACATCCATGTGCAAAGTGTAAACCCGTACTGCAAAAGGCAAGTAAGTGTCTGCAGCAGCTTCTCTGCTTCCTGGGAACACAACCAAACAGACAAGAATTGTGTTTTGATCAACTCCAGAAAGCACGACATAGAAACAAAAAGCAGAGATCACTGTTCACTGGGAAAAGCAAAGCTTTATGTTACAGAGCTCTTTCATGGAAATTAAGCAAATTAGGCAGTAACAGCTTTGGTTCTTCTTCTAAGGACATGAAAGACACCAACCGGTGCAGTGTATAAGCCAGTAGTGGCTAAGGCAAAAAACTGTCTGCAGCAGCTTCTCTCTTTCCTGGGAACACAACCAAACAGACAAGAACTGTGATTTGATCAACTCCAGAAAGTAACACATTGAAACCAAATGCAGACTTCAGTGTTCAAGCTGAAAAGCAAAGCTTGATGTTACAGAGCACTTTCATGGAGACTTAGTCATCTAGGCAATACCAGCTTTGGTTCTGCTCTATAGACATGAGAAACATCAAGCGGTAGAGTGTCAAAGGAAAGTTTTCTGTTCCATGGCTCTTTCATGGAAATCAAGCCAAATAGGAAGTAATCACCTTTATTCTTGGTGTGGTGACAAGGAAAACGCATCCATGTGCAAAGTGTAAACCTGTACTGCAAAAGGCAAGTAAGTGTCTGCAGCAGCTTCTCTGCTTCCTGGGAACACAAACAAACAGACAAGAATTGTGTTTTGATCAACTCCAGAAAGCACGACATAGAAACAAAAAGCAGAGATCACTGTGCACTGGGAAAAGCAAAGCTTTATGTTACAGAGCTCTTTCATGGAAATTAAGCGAATTAGGCAGTAACAGCTTTGGTTCTTCTTCTAAGGACATGAAAGACACCAACCGGTGCAGTGTATAAGCCAGTAGTGGCTAAGGCAAAAAACTGTCTGCAGCAGCTTCTCTCTTTCCTGGGAACACAACCAAACAGACAAGAACTGTGATTTGATCAACTCCAGAAAGTAACACATTGAAACCAAATGCAGACTTCAGTGTTCAAGCTGAAAAGCAAAGCTTGATGTTACAGAGCACTTTCATGGAGACTTAGTCATCTAGGCAATACCAGCTTTGGTTCTGCTCTATAGACATGAGAAACATCAAGCGGTAGAGTGTCAAAGGAAAGTTTTCTGTTCCATGGCTCTTTCATGGAAATCAAGCCAAATAGGAAGTAATCACCTTTATTCTTGGTGTGGTGACAAGGAGAACACATCCATGTGCAAAGTGTAAACCTGTACTGCAAAAGGCAAGTAAGTGTCTGCAGCAGCTTCTCTGCTTCCTGGGAACACAACCAAACAGACAAGAATTGTGTTTTGATCAACTCCAGAAAGCACGACATAGAAACAAAAAGCAGAGATCACTGTTCACTGGGAAAAGCAAAGCTTTATGTTACAGAGCTCTTTCATGGAAATTAAGCAAATTAGGCAGTAACAGCTTTGGTTCTTCTTCTAAGGACATGAAAGACACCAACCGGTGCAGTGTATAAGCCAGTAGTGGCTAAGGCAAAAAACTGTCTGCAGCAGCTTCTCTCTTTCCTGGGAACACAACCAAACAGACAAGAACTGTGATTTGATCAACTCCAGAAAGTAACACATTGAAACCAAATGCAGACTTCAGTGTTCAAGCTGAAAAGCAAAGCTTGATGTTACAGAGCACTTTCATGGAGACTTAGTCATCTAGGCAATACCAGCTTTGGTTCTGCTCTATAGACATGAGAAACATCAAGCGGTAGAGTGTCAAAGGAAAGTCTTCTGTTCCATGGCTCTTTCATGGAAATCAAGCCAAATAGGAAGTAATCACCTTTATTCTTGGTGTGGTGACAAGGAGAACACATCCATGTGCAAAGTGTAAACCCGTACTGCAAAAGGCAAGTAAGTGTCTGCAGCAGCTTCTCTGCTTCCTGGGAACACAACCAAACAGACAAGAATTGTGTTTTGATCAACTCCAGAAAGCACGACATAGAAACAAAAAGCAGAGATCACTGTGCACTGGGAAAAGCAAAGCTTTATGTTACAGAGCTCTTTCATGGAAATTAAGCAAATTAGGCAGTAACAGCTTTGGTTCTTCTTCTAAGGACATGAAAGACACCAACCGGTGCAGTGTATAAGCCAGTAGTGGCTAAGGCAAAAAACTGTCTGCAGCAGCTTCTCTCTTTCCTGGGAACACAACCAAACAGACAAGAACTGTGATTTGATCAACTCCAGAAAGTAACACATTGAAACCAAATGCAGACTTCAGTGTTCAAGCTGAAAAGCAAAGCTTGATGTTACAGAGCACTTTCATGGAGACTTAGTCATCTAGGCAATACCAGCTTTGGTTCTGCTCTATAGACATGAGAAACATCAAGCGGTAGAGTGTCAAAGGAAAGTTTTCTGTTCCATGGCTCTTTCATAGAAATCAAGCCAAATAGGAAGTAATCACCTTTATTCTTGGTGTGGTGACAAGGAGAACACATCCATGTGCAAAGTGTAAACCCGTACTGCAAAAGGCAAGTAAGTGTCTGCAGCCAGCAGCTTCTCTGCTTCCTGGGAACACAACCAAACAGACAAGAATTGTGTTTTGATCAACTCCAGAAAGCACGACATAGAAACAAAAAGCAGAGATCACTGTTCACTGGGAAAAGCAAAGCTTTATGTTACAGAGCTCTTTCATGGAAATTAAGCAAATTAGGCAGTAACAGCTTTGGTTCTTCTTCTAAGGACATGAAAGACACCAACCGGTGCAGTGTATAAGCCAGTAGTGGCTAAGGCAAAAAACTGTCTGTAGCAGCTTCTCTGCTTCCTGGGAACACAAACAAACAGACAAGAATTGTGTTTTGATCAACTCCAGAAAGCACGACATAGAAACAAAAAGCAGAGATCACTGTTCACTGGGAAAAGCAAAGCTTTATGTTACAGAGCTCTTTCATGGAAATTAAGCGAATTAGGCAGTAACAGCTTTGGTTCTTCTTCTAAGGACATGAAAGACACCAACCGGTGCAGTGTATAAGCCAGTAGTGGCTAAGGCAAAAAACTGTCTGCAGCAGCTTCTCTCTTTCATGGGAACACAACCAAACAGACAAGAACTGTGATTTGATCAACTCCAGAAAGTAACACATTGAAACCAAATGCAGACTTCAGTGTTCAAGCTGAAAAGCAAAGCTTGATGTTACAGAGCACTTTCATGGAGACTTAGTCATCTAGGCAATACCAGCTTTGGTTCTGCTCTATAGACATGAGAAACATCAAGCGGTAGAGTGTCAAAGGAAAGTCTTCTGTTCCATGGCTCTTTCATGGAAATCAAGCCAAATAGGAAGTAATCACCTTTATTCTTGGTGTGGTGACAAGGAGAACACATCCATGTGCAAAGTGTAAACCCGTACTGCAAAAGGCAAGTAAGTGTCTGCAGCAGCTTCTCTGCTTCCTGGGAACACAACCAAACAGACAAGAATTGTGTTTTGATCAACTCCAGAAAGCACGACATAGAAACAAAAAGCAGAGATCACTGTTCACTGGGAAAAGCAAAGCTTTATGTTACAGAGCTCTTTCATGGAAATTAAGCAAATTAGTCAGTAACAGCTTTGGTTCTTCTTCTAAGGACATGAAAGACACCAACCGGTGCAGTGTATAAGCCAGTAGTGGCTAAGGCAAAAAACTGTCTGCAGCAGCTTCTCTCTTTCCTGGGAACACAACCAAACAGACAAGAACTGTGATTTGATCAACTCCAGAAAGTAACACATTGAAACCAAATGCAGACTTCAGTGTTCAAGCTGAAAAGCAAAGCTTGATGTTACAGAGCACTTTCATGGAGACTTAGTCATCTAGGCAATACCAGCTTTGGTTCTGCTCTATAGACATGGGAAACATCAAGTGGTAGAGTGTCAAAGGAAAGTTTTCTGTTCCATGGCTCTTTCATGGAAATCAAGCCAAATAGGAAGTAATCACCTTTATTCTTGGTGTGGTGACAAGGAGAACACATCCATGTGCAAAGTGTAAACCCGTACTGCAAAAGGCAAGTAAGTGTCTGCAGCAGCTTCTCTGCTTCCTGGGAACACAACCAAACAGACAAGAATTGTGTTTTGATCAACTCCAGAAAGCACGACATAGAAACAAAAAGCAGAGATCACTGTTCACTGGGAAAAGCAAAGCTTTATGTTACAGAGCTCTTTCATGGAAATTAAGCAAATTAGGCAGTAACAGCTTTGGTTCTTCTTCTAAGGACATGAAAGACACCAACCGGTGCAGTGTATAAGCCAGTAGTGGATAAGGCAAAAAACTGTCTGTAGCAGCTTCTCTGCTTCCTGGGAACACAACCAAACAGACAAGAACTGTGATTTGATCAACTCCAGAAAGCACGACATAGAAACAAAAAGCAGAGATCACTGTTCACTGGGAAAAGCAAAGCTTTATGTTACAGAGCTCTTTCATGGAAATTAAGCGAATTAGGCAGTAACAGCTTTGGTTCTTCTTCTAAGGACATGAAAGACACCAACCGGTGCAGTGTATAAGCCAGTAGTGGCTAAGGCAAAAAACTGTCTGCAGCAGCTTCTCTCTTTCCTGGGAACACAACCAAACAGACAAGAACTGTGATTTGATCAACTCCAGAAAGTAACACATTGAAACCAAATGCAGACTTCAGTGTTCAAGCTGAAAAGCAAAGCTTGATGTTACAGAGCACTTTCATGGAGACTTAGTCATCTAGGCAATACCAGCTTTGGTTCTGCTCTATAGACATGAGAAACATCAAGCGGTAGAGTGTCAAAGGAAAGTCTTCTGTTCCATGGCTCTTTCATGGAAATCAAGCCAAATAGGAAGTAATCACCTTTATTCTTGGTGTGGTGACAAGGAGAACACATCCATGTGCAAAGTGTAAACCCGTACTGCAAAAGGCAAGTAAGTGTCTGCAGCAGCTTCTCTGCTTCCTGGGAACACAACCAAACAGACAAGAATTGTGTTTTGATCAACTCCAGAAAGCATGACATAGAAACAAAAAGCAGAGATCACTGTTCACTGGGAAAAGCAAAGCTTTATGTTACAGAGCTCTTTCATGGAAATTAAGCGAATTAGGCAGTAACAGCTTTGGTTCTTCTTCTAAGGACATGAAAGACACCAACCGGTGCAGTGTATAAGCCAGTAGTGGATAAGGCAAAAAACTGTCTGTAGCAGCTTCTCTGCTTCCTGGGAACACAAACAAACAGACAAGAATTGTGTTTTGATCAACTCCAGAAAGCACGACATAGAAACAAAAAGCAGAGATCACTGTGCACTGGGAAAAGCAAAGCTTTATGTTACAGAGCTCTTTCATGGAAATTAAGCAAATTAGGCAGTAACAGCTTTGGTTCTTCTTCTAAGGACATGAAAGACACCAACCGGTGCAGTGTATAAGCCAGTAGTGGCTAAGGCAAAAAACTGTCTGCAGCAGCTTCTCTCTTTCCTGGGAACACAACCAAACAGACAAGAACTGTGATTTGATCAACTCCAGAAAGTAACACATTGAAACCAAATGCAGACTTCAGTGTTCAAGCTGAAAAGCAAAGCTTGATGTTACAGAGCACTTTCATGGAGACTTAGTCATCTAGGCAATACCAGCTTTGGTTCTGCTCTATAGACATGAGAAACATCAAGCGGTAGAGTGTCAAAGGAAAGTTTTCTGTTCCATGGCTCTTTCATGGAAATCAAGCCAAATAGGAAGTAATCACCTTTATTCTTGGTGTGGTGACAAGGAGAACACATCCATGTGCAAAGTGTAAACCCGTACTGCAAAAGGCAAGTAAGTGTCTGCAGCAGCTTCTCTGCTTCCTGGGAACACAACCAAACAGACAAGAATTGTGTTTTGATCAACTCCAGAAAGCACGACATAGAAACAAAAAGCAGAGATCACTGTTCACTGGGAAAAGCAAAGCTTTATGTTACAGAGCTCTTTCATGGAAATTAAGCAAATTAGGCAGTAACAGCTTTGGTTCTTCTTCTAAGGACATGAAAGACACCAACCGGTGCAGTGTATAAGCCAGTAGTGGCTAAGGCAAAAAACTGTCTGCAGCAGCTTCTCTCTTTCCTGGGAACACAACCAAACAGACAAGAACTGTGATTTGATCAACTCCAGAAAGTAACACATTGAAACCAAATGCAGACTTCAGTGTTCAAGCTGAAAAGCAAAGCTTGATGTTACAGAGCACTTTCATGGAGACTTAGTCATCTAGGCAATACCAGCTTTGGTTCTGCTCTATAGACATGAGAAACATCAAGCGGAAGAGTGTCAAAGGAAAGTTTTCTGTTCCATGGCTCTTTCATGGAAATCAAGCCAAATAGGAAGTAATCACCTTTATTCTTGGTGTGGTGACAAGGAAAACGCATCCATATGCAAAGTGTAAACCTTTACTGCAAAAGGCAAGTAAGTGTCTGCAGCAGCTTCTCTGCTTCCTGGGAACACAAACAAACAGACAAGAATTGTGTTTTGATCAACTCCAGAAAGCACGACATAGAAACAAAAAGCAGAGATCACTGTGCACTGGGAAAAGCAAAGCTTTATGTTACAGAGCTCTTTCATGGAAATTAAGCGAATTAGGCAGTAACAGCTTTGGTTCTTCTTCTAAGGACATGAAAGACACCAACCGGTGCAGTGTATAAGCCAGTAGTGGCTAAGGCAAAAAACTGTCTGCAGCAGCTTCTCTCTTTCCTGGGAACACAACCAAACAGACAAGAACTGTGATTTGATCAACTCCAGAAAGTAACACATTGAAACCAAATGCAGACTTCAGTGTTCAAGCAGAAAAGCAAAGCTTGATGTTACAGAGCACTTTCATGGAGACTTAGTCATCTAGGCAATACCAGCTTTGGTTCTGCTCTATAGACATGAGAAACATCAAGCGGTAGAGTGTCAAAGGAAAGTTTTCTGTTCCATGGCTCTTTCATAGAAATCAAGCCAAATAGGAAGTAATCACCTTTATTCTTGGTGTGGTGACAAGGAGAACACATCCATGTGCAAAGTGTAAACCCGTACTGCAAAAGGCAAGTAAGTGTCTGCAGCCAGCAGCTTCTCTGCTTCCTGGGAACACAAACAAACAGACAAGAATTGTGTTTTGATCAACTCCAGAAAGCACGACATAGAAACAAAAAGCAGAGATCACTGTTCACTGGGAAAAGCAAAGCTTTATGTTACAGAGCTCTTTCATGGAAATTAAGCAAATTAGGCAGTAACAGCTTTGGTTCTTCTTCTAAGGACATGAAAGACACCAACCGGTGCAGTGTATAAGCCAGTAGTGGATAAGGCAAAAAACTGTCTGCAGCAGCTTCTCTCTTTCCTGGGAACACAACCAAACAGACAAGAACTGTGATTTGATCAACTCCAGAAAGTAACACATTGAAACCAAATGCAGACTTCAGTGTTCAAGCTGAAAAGCAAAGCTTGATGTTACAGAGCACTTTCATGGAGACTTAGTCATCTAGGCAATACCAGCTTTGGTTCTGCTCTATAGACATGAGAAACATCAAGCGGTAGAGTGTCAAAGGAAAGTCTTCTGTTCCATGGCTCTTTCATGGAAATCAAGCCAAATAGGAAGTAATCACCTTTATTCTTGGTGTGGTGACAAGGAGAACACATCCATGTGCAAAGTGTAAACCTGTACTGCAAAAGGCAAGTAAGTGTCTGCAGCAGCTTCTCTGCTTCCTGGGAACACAACCAAACAGACAAGAATTGTGTTTTGATCAACTCCAGAAAGCACGACATAGAAACAAAAAGCAGAGATCACTGTTCACTGGGAAAAGCAAAGCTTTATGTTACAGAGCTCTTTCATGGAAATTAAGCAAATTAGGCAGTAACAGCTTTGGTTCTTCTTCTAAGGACATGAAAGACACCAACCGGTGCAGTGTATAAGCCAGTAGTGGCTAAGGCAAAAAACTGTCTGCAGCAGCTTCTCTCTTTCCTGGGAACACAACCAAACAGACAAGAACTGTGATTTGATCAACTCCAGAAAGTAACACATTGAAACCAAATGCAGACTTCAGTGTTCAAGCTGAAAAGCAAAGCTTGATGTTACAGAGCACTTTCATGGAGACTTAGTCATCTAGGCAATACCAGCTTTGGTTCTGCTCTATAGACATGAGAAACATCAAGCGGTAGAGTGTCAAAGGAAAGTCTTCTGTTCCATGGCTCTTTCATGGAAATCAAGCCAAATAGGAAGTAATCACCTTTATTCTTGGTGTGGTGACAAGGAGAACACATCCATGTGCAAAGTGTAAACCCGTACTGCAAAAGGCAAGTAAGTGTCTGCAGCAGCTTCTCTGCTTCCTGGGAACACAACCAAACAGACAAGAATTGTGTTTTGATCAACTCCAGAAAGCACGACATAGAAACAAAAAGCAGAGATCACTGTTCACTGGGAAAAGCAAAGCTTTATGTTACAGAGCTCTTTCATGGAAATTAAGCAAATTAGGCAGTAACAGCTTTGGTTCTTCTTCTAAGGACATGAAAGACACCAACCGGTGCAGTGTATAAGCCAGTAGTGGCTAAGGCAAAAAACTGTCTGCAGCAGCTTCTCTCTTTCCTGGGAACACAACCAAACAGACAAGAACTGTGATTTGATCAACTCCAGAAAGTAACACATTGAAACCAAATGCAGACTTCAGTGTTCAAGCTGAAAAGCAAAGCTTGATGTTACAGAGCACTTTCATGGAGACTTAGTCATCTAGGCAATACCAGCTTTGGTTCTGCTCTATAGACATGAGAAACATCAAGCGGTAGAGTGTCAAAGGAAAGTCTTCTGTTCCATGGCTCTTTCATGGAAATCAAGCCAAATAGGAAGTAATCACCTTTATTCTTGGTGTGGTGACAAGGAGAACACATCCATGTGCAAAGTGTAAACCCGTACTGCAAAAGGCAAGTAAGTGTCTGCAGCAGCTTCTCTGCTTCCTGGGAACACAAACAAACAGACAAGAATTGTGTTTTGATCAACTCCAGAAAGCACGACATAGAAACAAAAAGCAGAGATCACTGTTCACTGGGAAAAGCAAAGCTTTATGTTACAGAGCTCTTTCATGGAAATTAAGCAAATTAGGCAGTAACAGCTTTGGTTCTTCTTCTAAGGACATGAAAGACACCAACCGGTGCAGTGTATAAGCCAGTAGTGGCTAAGGCAAAAAACTGTCTGCAGCAGCTTCTCTCTTTCCTGGGAACACAACCAAACAGACAAGAACTGTGATTTGATCAACTCCAGAAAGTAACACATTGAAACCAAATGCAGACTTCAGTGTTCAAGCTGAAAAGCAAAGCTTGATGTTACAGAGCACTTTCATGGAGACTTAGTCATCTAGGCAATACCAGCTTTGGTTCTGCTCTATAGACATGGGAAACATCAAGTGGTAGAGTGTCAAAGGAAAGTTTTCTGTTCCATGGCTCTTTCATGGAAATCAAGCCAAATAGGAAGTAATCACCTTTATTCTTGGTGTGGTGACAAGGAGAACACATCCATGTGCAAAGTGTAAACCCGTACTGCAAAAGGCAAGTAAGTGTCTGCAGCAGCTTCTCTGCTTCCTGGGAACACAACCAAACAGACAAGAATTGTGTTTTGATTAACTCCAGAAAGCACGACATAGAAACAAAAAGCAGAGATCACTGTTCACTGGGAAAAGCAAAGCTTTATGTTACAGAGCTCTTTCATGGAAATTAAGCAAATTAGGCAGTAACAGCTTTGGTTCTTCTTCTAAGGACATGAAAGACACCAACCGGTGCAGTGTATAAGCCAGTAGTGGCTAAGGCAAAAAACTGTCTGCAGCAGCTTCTCTCTTTCCTGGGAACACAACCAAACAGACAAGAACTGTGATTTGATCAACTCCAGAAAGTAACACATTGAAACCAAATGCAGACTTCAGTGTTCAAGCTGAAAAGCAAAGCTTGATGTTACAGAGCACTTTCATGGAGACTTAGTCATCTAGGCAATACCAGCTTTGGTTCTGCTCTATAGACATGGGAAACATCAAGTGGTAGAGTGTCAAAGGAAAGTTTTCTGTTCCATGGCTCTTTCATGGAAATCAAGCCAAATAGGAAGTAATCACCTTTATTCTTGGTGTGGTGACAAGGAGAACACATCCATGTGCAAAGTGTAAACCCGTACTGCAAAAGGCAAGTAAGTGTCTGCAGCAGCTTCTCTGCTTCCTGGGAACACAACCAAACAGACAAGAATTGTGTTTTGATCAACTCCAGAAAGCACGACATAGAAACAAAAAGCAGAGATCACTGTTCACTGGGAAAAGCAAAGCTTTATGTTACAGAGCTCTTTCATGGAAATTAAGCAAATTAGGCAGTAACAGCTTTGGTTCTTCTTCTAAGGACATGAAAGACACCAACCGGTGCAGTGTATAAGCCAGTAGTGGATAAGGCAAAAAACTGTCTGTAGCAGCTTCTCTGCTTCCTGGGAACACAACCAAACAGACAAGAATTGTGTTTTGATCAACTCCAGAAAGCACGACATAGAAACAAAAAGCAGAGATCACTGTTCACTGGGAAAAGCAAAGCTTTATGTTACAGAGCTCTTTCATGGAAATTAAGCGAATTAGGCAGTAACAGCTTTGGTTCTTCTTCTAAGGACATGAAAGACACCAACCGGTGCAGTGTATAAGCCAGTAGTGGCTAAGGCAAAAAACTGTCTGCAGCAGCTTCTCTCTTTCCTGGGAACACAACCAAACAGACAAGAACTGTGATTTGATCAACTCCAGAAAGTAACACATTGAAACCAAATGCAGACTTCAGTGTTCAAGCTGAAAAGCAAAGCTTGATGTTACAGAGCACTTTCATGGAGACTTAGTCATCTAGGCAATACCAGCTTTGGTTCTGCTCTATAGACATGAGAAACATCAAGCGGTAGAGTGTCAAAGGAAAGTTTTCTGTTCCATGGCTCTTTCATGGAAATCAAGCCAAATAGGAAGTAATCACCTTTATTCTTGGTGTGGTGACAAGGAGAACACATCCATGTGCAAAGTGTAAACCTGTACTGCAAAAGGCAAGTAAGTGTCTGCAGCAGCTTCTCTGCTTCCTGGGAACACAACCAAACAGACAAGAATTGTGTTTTGATCAACTCCAGAAAGCACGACATAGAAACAAAAAGCAGAGATCACTGTTCACTGGGAAAAGCAAAGCTTTATGTTACAGAGCTCTTTCATGGAAATTAAGCAAATTAGGCAGTAACAGCTTTGGTTCTTCTTCTAAGGACATGAAAGACACCAACCGGTGCAGTGTATAAGCCAGTAGTGGCTAAGGCAAAAAACTGTCTGCAGCAGCTTCTCTCTTTCCTGGGAACACAACCAAACAGACAAGAACTGTGATTTGATCAACTCCAGAAAGTAACACATTGAAACCAAATGCAGACTTCAGTGTTCAAGCTGAAAAGCAAAGCTTGATGTTACAGAGCACTTTCATGGAGACTTAGTCATCTAGGCAATACCAGCTTTGGTTCTGCTCTATAGACATGAGAAACATCAAGCGGTAGAGTGTCAAAGGAAAGTCTTCTGTTCCATGGCTCTTTCATGGAAATCAAGCCAAATAGGAAGTAATCACCTTTATTCTTGGTGTGGTGACAAGGAGAACACATCCATGTGCAAAGTGTAAACCCGTACTGCAAAAGGCAAGTAAGTGTCTGCAGCAGCTTCTCTGCTTCCTGGGAACACAACCAAACAGACAAGAATTGTGTTTTGATCAACTCCAGAAAGCACGACATAGAAACAAAAAGCAGAGATCACTGTTCACTGGGAAAAGCAAAGCTTTATGTTACAGAGCTCTTTCATGGAAATTAAGCAAATTAGGCAGTAACAGCTTTGGTTCTTCTTCTAAGGACATGAAAGACACCAACCGGTGCAGTGTATAAGCCAGTAGTGGCTAAGGCAAAAAACTGTCTGCAGCAGCTTCTCTCTTTCCTGGGAACACAACCAAACAGACAAGAACTGTGATTTGATCAACTCCAGAAAGTAACACATTGAAACCAAATGCAGACTTCAGTGTTCAAGCTGAAAAGCAAAGCTTGATGTTACAGAGCACTTTCATGGAGACTTAGTCATCTAGGCAATACCAGCTTTGGTTCTGCTCTATAGACATGAGAAACATCAAGCGGTAGAGTGTCAAAGGAAAGTCTTCTGTTCCATGGCTCTTTCATGGAAATCAAGCCAAATAGGAAGTAATCACCTTTATTCTTGGTGTGGTGACAAGGAGAACACATCCATGTGCAAAGTGTAAACCCGTACTGCAAAAGGCAAGTAAGTGTCTGCAGCAGCTTCTCTGCTTCCTGGGAACACAAACAAACAGACAAGAATTGTGTTTTGATCAACTCCAGAAAGCACGACATAGAAACAAAAAGCAGAGATCACTGTTCACTGGGAAAAGCAAAGCTTTATGTTACAGAGCTCTTTCATGGAAATTAAGCAAATTAGGCAGTAACAGCTTTGGTTCTTCTTCTAAGGACATGAAAGACACCAACCGGTGCAGTGTATAAGCCAGTAGTGGCTAAGGCAAAAAACTGTCTGCAGCAGCTTCTCTCTTTCCTGGGAACACAACCAAACAGACAAGAACTGTGATTTGATCAACTCCAGAAAGTAACACATTGAAACCAAATGCAGACTTCAGTGTTCAAGCTGAAAAGCAAAGCTTGATGTTACAGAGCACTTTCATGGAGACTTAGTCATCTAGGCAATACCAGCTTTGGTTCTGCTCTATAGACATGGGAAACATCAAGTGGTAGAGTGTCAAAGGAAAGTTTTCTGTTCCATGGCTCTTTCATGGAAATCAAGCCAAATAGGAAGTAATCACCTTTATTCTTGGTGTGGTGACAAGGAGAACACATCCATGTGCAAAGTGTAAACCCGTACTGCAAAAGGCAAGTAAGTGTCTGCAGCAGCTTCTCTGCTTCCTGGGAACACAACCAAACAGACAAGAATTGTGTTTTGATTAACTCCAGAAAGCACGACATAGAAACAAAAAGCAGAGATCACTGTTCACTGGGAAAAGCAAAGCTTTATGTTACAGAGCTCTTTCATGGAAATTAAGCAAATTAGGCAGTAACAGCTTTGGTTCTTCTTCTAAGGACATGAAAGACACCAACCGGTGCAGTGTATAAGCCAGTAGTGGCTAAGGCAAAAAACTGTCTGCAGCAGCTTCTCTCTTTCCTGGGAACACAACCAAACAGACAAGAACTGTGATTTGATCAACTCCAGAAAGTAACACATTGAAACCAAATGCAGACTTCAGTGTTCAAGCTGAAAAGCAAAGCTTGATGTTACAGAGCACTTTCATGGAGACTTAGTCATCTAGGCAATACCAGCTTTGGTTCTGCTCTATAGACATGGGAAACATCAAGCGGTAGAGTGTCAAAGGAAAGTTTTCTGTTCCATGGCTCT
Organism: Prinia subflava; assembly: GCF_021018805.1. Lineage (NCBI taxonomy): Eukaryota > Metazoa > Chordata > Aves > Passeriformes > Cisticolidae > Prinia > Prinia subflava. The sequence goes on along the minus strand of NW_026961081.1, from coordinate 91,178 downwards.
TTCATGGAAATCAAGCCAAATAGGAAGTAATCACCTTTATTCTTGGTGTGGTGACAAGGAGAACACATCCATGTGCAAAGTGTAAACCCGTACTGCAAAAGGCAAGTAAGTGTCTGCAGCAGCTTCTCTGCTTCCTGGGAACACAACCAAACAGACAAGAATTGTGTTTTGATCAACTCCAGAAAGCACGACATAGAAACAAAAAGCAGAGATCACTGTTCACTGGGAAAAGCAAAGCTTTATGTTACAGAGCTCTTTCATGGAAATTAAGCAAATTAGGCAGTAACAGCTTTGGTTCTTCTTCTAAGGACATGAAAGACACCAACCGGTGCAGTGTATAAGCCAGTAGTGGATAAGGCAAAAAACTGTCTGTAGCAGCTTCTCTGCTTCCTGGGAACACAACCAAACAGACAAGAATTGTGTTTTGATCAACTCCAGAAAGCACGACATAGAAACAAAAAGCAGAGATCACTGTTCACTGGGAAAAGCAAAGCTTTATGTTACAGAGCTCTTTCATGGAAATTAAGCGAATTAGGCAGTAACAGCTTTGGTTCTTCTTCTAAGGACATGAAAGACACCAACCGGTGCAGTGTATAAGCCAGTAGTGGCTAAGGCAAAAAACTGTCTGCAGCAGCTTCTCTCTTTCCTGGGAACACAACCAAACAGACAAGAACTGTGATTTGATCAACTCCAGAAAGTAACACATTGAAACCAAATGCAGACTTCAGTGTTCAAGCTGAAAAGCAAAGCTTGATGTTACAGAGCACTTTCATGGAGACTTAGTCATCTAGGCAATACCAGCTTTGGTTCTGCTCTATAGACATGAGAAACATCAAGCGGTAGAGTGTCAAAGGAAAGTCTTCTGTTCCATGGCTCTTTCATGGAAATCAAGCCAAATAGGAAGTAATCACCTTTATTCTTGGTGTGGTGACAAGGAGAACACATCCATGTGCAAAGTGTAAACCCGTACTGCAAAAGGCAAGTAAGTGTCTGCAGCAGCTTCTCTGCTTCCTGGGAACACAACCAAACAGACAAGAATTGTGTTTTGATCAACTCCAGAAAGCATGACATAGAAACAAAAAGCAGAGATCACTGTTCACTGGGAAAAGCAAAGCTTTATGTTACAGAGCTCTTTCATGGAAATTAAGCGAATTAGGCAGTAACAGCTTTGGTTCTTCTTCTAAGGACATGAAAGACACCAACCGGTGCAGTGTATAAGCCAGTAGTGGCTAAGGCAAAAAACTGTCTGCAGCAGCTTCTCTCTTTCCTGGGAACACAACCAAACAGACAAGAACTGTGATTTGATCAACTCCAGAAAGTAACACATTGAAACCAAATGCAGACTTCAGTGTTCAAGCTGAAAAGCAAAGCTTGATGTTACAGAGCACTTTCATGGAGACTTAGTCATCTAGGCAATACCAGCTTTGGTTCTGCTCTATAGACATGGGAAACATCAAGTGGTAGAGTGTCAAAGGAAAGTTTTCTGTTCCATGGCTCTTTCATGGAAATCAAGCCAAATAGGAAGTAATCACCTTTATTCTTGGTGTGGTGACAAGGAGAACACATCCATGTGCAAAGTGTAAACCCGTACTGCAAAAGGCAAGTAAGTGTCTGCAGCAGCTTCTCTGCTTCCTGGGAACACAACCAAACAGACAAGAATTGTGTTTTGATCAACTCCAGAAAGCACGACATAGAAACAAAAAGCAGAGATCACTGTTCACTGGGAAAAGCAAAGCTTTATGTTACAGAGCTCTTTCATGGAAATTAAGCGAATTAGGCAGTAACAGCTTTGGTTCTTCTTCTAAGGACATGAAAGACACCAACCGGTGCAGTGTATAAGCCAGTAGTGGATAAGGCAAAAAACTGTCTGTAGCAGCTTCTCTGCTTCCTGGGAACACAACCAAACAGACAAGAATTGTGTTTTGATCAACTCCAGAAAGCACGACATAGAAACAAAAAGCAGAGATCACTGTTCACTGGGAAAAGCAAAGCTTTATGTTACAGAGCTCTTTCATGGAAATTAAGCGAATTAGGCAGTAACAGCTTTGGTTCTTCTTCTAAGGACATGAAAGACACCAACCGGTGCAGTGTATAAGCCAGTAGTGGCTAAGGCAAAAAACTGTCTGCAGCAGCTTCTCTCTTTCCTGGGAACACAACCAAACAGACAAGAACTGTGATTTGATCAACTCCAGAAAGTAACACATTGAAACCAAATGCAGACTTCAGTGTTCAAGCTGAAAAGCAAAGCTTGATGTTACAGAGCACTTTCATGGAGACTTAGTCATCTAGGCAATACCAGCTTTGGTTCTGCTCTATAGACATGAGAAACATCAAGCGGTAGAGTGTCAAAGGAAAGTCTTCTGTTCCATGGCTCTTTCATGGAAATCAAGCCAAATAGGAAGTAATCACCTTTATTCTTGGTGTGGTGACAAGGAGAACACATCCATGTGCAAAGTGTAAACCCGTACTGCAAAAGGCAAGTAAGTGTCTGCAGCAGCTTCTCTGCTTCCTGGGAACACAACCAAACAGACAAGAATTGTGTTTTGATCAACTCCAGAAAGCATGACATAGAAACAAAAAGCAGAGATCACTGTTCACTGGGAAAAGCAAAGCTTTATGTTACAGAGCTCTTTCATGGAAATTAAGCGAATTAGGCAGTAACAGCTTTGGTTCTTCTTCTAAGGACATGAAAGACACCAACCGGTGCAGTGTATAAGCCAGTAGTGGCTAAGGCAAAAAACTGTCTGTAGCAGCTTCTCTGCTTCCTGGGAACACAAACAAACAGACAAGAATTGTGTTTTGATCAACTCCAGAAAGCACGACATAGAAACAAAAAGCAGAGATCACTGTGCACTGGGAAAAGCAAAGCTTTATGTTACAGAGCTCTTTCATGGAAATTAAGCGAATTAGGCAGTAACAGCTTTGGTTCTTCTTCTAAGGACATGAAAGACACCAACCGGTGCAGTGTATAAGCCAGTAGTGGCTAAGGCAAAAAACTGTCTGCAGCAGCTTCTCTCTTTCCTGGGAACACAACCAAACAGACAAGAACTGTGATTTGATCAACTCCAGAAAGTAACACATTGAAACCAAATGCAGACTTCAGTGTTCAAGCTGAAAAGCAAAGCTTGATGTTACAGAGCACTTTCATGGAGACTTAGTCATCTAGGCAATACCAGCTTTGGTTCTGCTCTATAGACATGAGAAACATCAAGCGGTAGAGTGTCAAAGGAAAGTTTTCTGTTCCATGGCTCTTTCATAGAAATCAAGCCAAATAGGAAGTAATCACCTTTATTCTTGGTGTGGTGACAAGGAGAACACATCCATGTGCAAAGTGTAAACCCGTACTGCAAAAGGCCAGTAAGTGTCTGCAGCCAGCAGCTTCTCTGCTTCCTGGGAACACAACCAAACAGACAAGAATTGTGTTTTGATCAACTCCAGAAAGCACGACATAGAAACAAAAAGCAGAGATCACTGTTCACTGGGAAAAGCAAAGCTTTATGTTACAGAGCTCTTTCATGGAAATTAAGCAAATTAGGCAGTAACAGCTTTGGTTCTTCTTCTAAGGACATGAAAGACACCAACCGGTGCAGTGTATAAGCCAGTAGTGGCTAAGGCAAAAAACTGTCTGCAGCAGCTTCTCTCTTTCCTGGGAACACAACCAAACAGACAAGAACTGTGATTTGATCAACTCCAGAAAGTAACACATTGAAACCAAATGCAGACTTCAGTGTTCAAGCTGAAAAGCAAAGCTTGATGTTACAGAGCACTTTCATGGAGACTTAGTCATCTAGGCAATACCAGCTTTGGTTCTGCTCTATAGACATGAGAAACATCAAGCGGTAGAGTGTCAAAGGAAAGTTTTCTGTTCCATGGCTCTTTCATGGAAATCAAGCCAAATAGGAAGTAATCACCTTTATTCTTGGTGTGGTGACAAGGAAAACGCATCCATGTGCAAAGTGTAAACCTGTACTGCAAAAGGCAAGTAAGTGTCTGCAGCAGCTTCTCTGCTTCCTGGGAACACAAACAAACAGACAAGAATTGTGTTTTGATCAACTCCAGAAAGCACGACATAGAAACAAAAAGCAGAGATCACTGTTCACTGGGAAAAGCAAAGCTTTATGTTACAGAGCTCTTTCATGGAAATTAAGCGAATTAGGCAGTAACAGCTTTGGTTCTTCTTCTAAGGACATGAAAGACACCAACCGGTGCAGTGTATAAGCCAGTAGTGGATAAGGCAAAAAACTGTCTGCAGCAGCTTCTCTCTTTCCTGGGAACACAACCAAACAGACAAGAACTGTGATTTGATCAACTCCAGAAAGTAACACATTGAAACCAAATGCAGACTTCAGTGTTCAAGCTGAAAAGCAAAGCTTGATGTTACAGAGCACTTTCATGGAGGCTTAGTCATCTAGGCAATACCAGCTTTGGTTCTGCTCTATAGACATGAGAAACATCAAGCGGTAGAGTGTCAAAGGAAAGTTTTCTGTTCCATGGCTCTTTCATGGAAATCAAGCCAAATAGGAAGTAATCACCTTTATTCTTGGTGTGGTGACAAGGAGAACACATCCATGTGCAAAGTGTAAACCTGTACTGCAAAAGGCAAGTAAGTGTCTGCAGCAGCTTCTCTGCTTCCTGGGAACACAACCAAACAGACAAGAATTGTGTTTTGATCAACTCCAGAAAGCACGACATAGAAACAAAAAGCAGAGATCACTGTTCACTGGGAAAAGCAAAGCTTTATGTTACAGAGCTCTTTCATGGAAATTAAGCAAATTAGGCAGTAACAGCTTTGGTTCTTCTTCTAAGGACATGAAAGACACCAACCGGTGCAGTGTATAAGCCAGTAGTGGCTAAGGCAAAAAACTGTCTGCAGCAGCTTCTCTCTTTCCTGGGAACACAACCAAACAGACAAGAACTGTGATTTGATCAACTCCAGAAAGTAACACATTGAAACCAAATGCAGACTTCAGTGTTCAAGCTGAAAAGCAAAGCTTGATGTTACAGAGCACTTTCATGGAGACTTAGTCATCTAGGCAATACCAGCTTTGGTTCTGCTCTATAGACATGAGAAACATCAAGCGGTAGAGTGTCAAAGGAAAGTCTTCTGTTCCATGGCTCTTTCATGGAAATCAAGCCAAATAGGAAGTAATCACCTTTATTCTTGGTGTGGTGACAAGGAGAACACATCCATGTGCAAAGTGTAAACCCGTACTGCAAAAGGCAAGTAAGTGTCTGCAGCAGCTTCTCTGCTTCCTGGGAACACAAACAAACAGACAAGAATTGTGTTTTGATCAACTCCAGAAAGCACGACATAGAAACAAAAAGCAGAGATCACTGTTCACTGGGAAAAGCAAAGCTTTATGTTACAGAGCTCTTTCATGGAAATTAAGCAAATTAGGCAGTAACAGCTTTGGTTCTTCTTCTAAGGACATGAAAGACACCAACCGGTGCAGTGTATAAGCCAGTAGTGGCTAAGGCAAAAAACTGTCTGCAGCAGCTTCTCTCTTTCCTGGGAACACAACCAAACAGACAAGAACTGTGATTTGATCAACTCCAGAAAGTAACACATTGAAACCAAATGCAGACTTCAGTGTTCAAGCTGAAAAGCAAAGCTTGATGTTACAGAGCACTTTCATGGAGACTTAGTCATCTAGGCAATACCAGCTTTGGTTCTGCTCTATAGACATGGGAAACATCAAGTGGTAGAGTGTCAAAGGAAAGTTTTCTGTTCCATGGCTCTTTCATGGAAATCAAGCCAAATAGGAAGTAATCACCTTTATTCTTGGTGTGGTGACAAGGAGAACACATCCATGTGCAAAGTGTAAACCCGTACTGCAAAAGGCAAGTAAGTGTCTGCAGCAGCTTCTCTGCTTCCTGGGAACACAACCAAACAGACAAGAATTGTGTTTTGATCAACTCCAGAAAGCACGACATAGAAACAAAAAGCAGAGATCACTGTTCACTGGGAAAAGCAAAGCTTTATGTTACAGAGCTCTTTCATGGAAATTAAGCAAATTAGGCAGTAACAGCTTTGGTTCTTCTTCTAAGGACATGAAAGACACCAACCGGTGCAGTGTATAAGCCAGTAGTGGATAAGGCAAAAAACTGTCTGTAGCAGCTTCTCTGGTTCCTGGGAACACAACCAAACAGACAAGAATTGTGTTTTGATCAACTCCAGAAAGCACGACATAGAAACAAAAAGCAGAGATCACTGTTCACTGGGAAAAGCAAAGCTTTATGTTACAGAGCTCTTTCATGGAAATTAAGCGAATTAGGCAGTAACAGCTTTGGTTCTTCTTCTAAGGACATGAAAGACACCAACCGGTGCAGTGTATAAGCCAGTAGTGGCTAAGGCAAAAAACTGTCTGCAGCAGCTTCTCTCTTTCCTGGGAACACAACCAAACAGACAAGAACTGTGATTTGATCAACTCCAGAAAGTAACACATTGAAACCAAATGCAGACTTCAGTATTCAAGCTGAAAAGCAAAGCTTGATGTTACAGAGCACTTTCATGGAGACTTAGTCATCTAGGCAATACCAGCTTTGGTTCTGCTCTATAGACATGAGAAACATCAAGCGGTAGAGTGTCAAAGGAAAGTTTTCTGTTCCATGGCTCTTTCATGGAAATCAAGCCAAATAGGAAGTAATCACCTTTATTCTTGGTGTGGTGACAAGGAGAACGCATCCATGTGCAAAGTGTAAACCCGTACTGCAAAAGGCAAGTAAGTGTCTGCAGCAGCTTCTCTGCTTCCTGGGAACACAACCAAACAGACAAGAATTGTGTTTTGATCAACTCCAGAAAGCACGACATAGAAACAAAAAGCAGAGATCACTGTTACCTGGGAAAAGCAAAGCTTTATGTTACAGAGCTCTTTCATGGAAATTAAGCGAATTAGGCAGTAACAGCTTTGGTTCTTCTTCTAAGGACATGAAAGACACCAACCGGTGCAGTGTATAAGCCAGTAGTGGCTAAGGCAAAAAACTGTCTGCAGCAGCTTCTCTCTTTCCTGGGAAAACAACCAAACAGACAAGAACTGTGATTTGATCAACTCCAGAAAGTAACACATTGAAACCAAATGCAGAATTCAGTGTTCAATCTAAAAAGCAAAGCTTGATGTTACAGAGCACTTTCATGGAGACTTAGTCATCTAGGCAATACCAGCTTTGGTTCTGCTCTATAGACATGAGAAACATCAAGCGGTAGAGTGTCAAAGGAAAGTTTTCTGTTCCATGGCTCTTTCATGGAAATCAAGCCAAATAGGAAGTAATCACCTTTATTCTTGGTGTGGTGACAAGGAAAACGCATCCATGTGCAAAGTGTAAACCTGTACTGCAAAAGGCAAGTAAGTGTCTGCAGCAGCTTCTCTGCTTCCTGGGAACACAACCAAACAGACAAGAATTGTGTTTTGATCAACTCCAGAAAGCACGACATAGAAACAAAAAGCAGAGATCACTGTTCACTGGGAAAAGCAAAGCTTTATGTTACAGAGCTCTTTCATGGAAATTAAGCAAATTAGGCAGTAACAGCTTTGGTTCTTCTTATAAGGACATGAAAGACACCAACCGGTGCAGTGTATAAGCCAGTAGTGGCTAAGGCAAAAAACTGTCTGCAGCAGCTTCTCTCTTTCCTGGGAACACAACCAAACAGACAAGAACTGTGATTTGATCAACTCCAGAAAGTAACACATTGAAACCAAATGCAGACTTCAGCGTTCAAGCTGAAAAGCAAAGCTTGATGTTACAGAGCACTTTCATGGAGACTTAGTCATCTAGGCAATACCAGCTTTGGTTCTGCTCTATAGACATGAGAAACATCAAGCGGTAGAGTGTCAAAGGAAAGTTTTCTGTTCCATGGCTCTTTCATGGAAATCAAGCCAAATAGGAAGTAATCACCTTTATTCTTGGTGTGGTGACAAGGAGAACACATCCATGTGCAAAGTGTAAACCCGTACTGCAAAAGGCAAGTAAGTGTCTGCAGCAGCTTCTCTGCTTCCTGGGAACACAACCAAACAGACAAGAATTGTGTTTTGATCAACTCCAGAAAGCACGACATAGAAACAAAAAGCAGAGATCACTGTTCACTGGGAAAAGCAAAGCTTTATGTTACAGAGCTCTTTCATGGAAATTAAGCAAATTAGGCAGTAACAGCTTTGGTTCTTCTTCTAAGGACATGAAAGACACCAACCGGTGCAGTGTATAAGCCAGTAGTGGCTAAGGCAAAAAACTGTCTGCAGCAGCTTCTCTCTTTCCTGGGAACACAACCAAACAGACAAGAACTGTGATTTGATCAACTCCAGAAAGTAACACATTGAAACCAAATGCAGACTTCAGTGTTCAAGCTGAAAAGCAAAGCTTGATGTTACAGAGCACTTTCATGGAGACTTAGTCATCTAGGCAATACCAGCTTTGGTTCTGCTCTATAGACATGAGAAACATCAAGCGGTAGAGTGTCAAAGGAAAGTTTTCTGTTCCATGGCTCTTTCATGGAAATCAAGCCAAATAGGAAGTAATCACCTTAATTCTTGGTGTGGTGACAAGGAGAACACATCCATGTGCAAAGTGTAAACCCGTACTGCAAAAGGCAAGTAAGTGTCTGCAGCAGCTTCTCTGCTTCCTGGGAACACAACCAAACAGACAAGAATTGTGTTTTGATCAACTCCAGAAAGCACGACATAGAAACAAAAAGCAGAGATCACTGTTCACTGGGAAAAGCAAAGCTTTATGTTACAGAGCTCTTTCATGGAAATTAAGCAAATTAGGCAGTAACAGCTTTGGTTCTTCTTCTAAGGACATGAAAGACACCAACCAGTGCAATGTATAAGCCAGTAGTGGATAAGGCAAAAAACTGTCTGCAGCAGCTTCTCTCTTTCCTGGGAACACAACCAAACAGACAAGAACTGTGATTTGATCAACTCCAGAAAGTAACACATTGAAACCAAATGCAGACTTCAGTGTTCAAGCTGAAAAGCAAAGCTTGATGTTACAGAGCACTTTCATGGAGACTTAGTCATCTAGGCAATACCAGCTTTGGTTCTGCTCTATAGACATGAGAAACATCAAGCGGTAGAGTGTCAAAGGAAAGTTTTCTGTTCCATGGCTCTTTCATGGAAATCAAGCCAAATAGGAAGTAATCACCTTTATTCTTGGTGTGGTGACAAGGAGAACACATCCATGTGCAAAGTGTAAACCCGTACTGCAAAAGGCAAGTAAGTGTCTGCAGCAGCTTCTCTGCTTCCTGGGAACACAACCAAACAGACAAGAATTGTGTTTTGATCAACTCCAGAAAGCACGACATAGAAACAAAAAGCAGAGATCACTGTTCACTGGGAAAAGCAAAGCTTTATGTTACAGAGCTCTTTCATGGAAATTAAGCGAATTAGGCAGTAACAGCTTTGGTTCTTCTTCTAAGGACATGAAAGACACCAACCGGTGCAGTGTATAAGCCAGTAGTGGCTAAGGCAAAAAACTGTCTGCAGCAGCTTCTCTCTTTCCTGGGAACACAACCAAACAGACAAGAACTGTGATTTGATCAACTCCAGAAAGTAACACATTGAAACCAAATGCAGACTTCAGTGTTCAAGCTGAAAAGCAAAGCTTGATGTTACAGAGCACTTTCATGGAGACTTAGTCATCTAGGCAATACCAGCTTTGGTTCTGCTCTATAGACATGAGAAACATCAAGCGGTAGAGCGTCAAAGGAAAGTTTTCTGTTCCATGGCTCTTTCATAGAAATCAAGCCAAATAGGAAGTAATCACCTTTATTCTTGGTGTGGTGACAAGGAGAACACATCCATGTGCAAAGTGTAAACCCGTACTGCAAAAGGCAAGTAAGTGTCTGCAGCAGCTTCTCTGCTTCCTGGGAACACAACCAAACAGACAAGAATTGTGTTTTGATCAACTCCAGAAAGCATGACATAGAAACAAAAAGCAGAGATCACTGTTCACTGGGAAAAGCAAAGCTTTATGTTACAGAGCTCTTTCATGGAAATTAAGCGAATTAGGCAGTAACAGCTTTGGTTCTTCTTCTAAGGACATGAAAGACACCAACCGGTGCAGTGTATAAGCCAGTAGTGGCTAAGGCAAAAAACTGTCTGTAGCAGCTTCTCTGCTTCCTGGGAACACAACCAAACAGACAAGAATTGTGTTTTGATCAACTCCAGAAAGCACGACATAGAAACAAAAAGCAGAGATCACTGTTCACTGGGAAAAGCAAAGCTTTATGTTACAGAGCTCTTTCATGGAAATTAAGCAAATTAGGCAGTAACAGCTTTGGTTCTTCTTCTAAGGACATGAAAGACACCAACCGGTGCAGTGTATAAGCCAGTAGTGGCTAAGGCAAAAAACTGTCTGCAGCAGCTTCTCTCTTTCCTGGGAACACAACCAAACAGACAAGAACTGTGATTTGATCAACTCCAGAAAGTAACACATTGAAACCAAATGCAGACTTCAGTGTTCAAGCTGAAAAGCAAAGCTTGATGTTACAGAGCACTTTCATGGAGACTTAGTCATCTAGGCAATACCAGCTTTGGTTCTGCTCTATAGACATGAGAAACATCAAGCGGTAGAGTGTCAAAGGAAAGTTTTTCTGTTCCATGGCTCTTTCATGGAAATCAAGCCAAATAGGAAGTAATCACCTTTATTCTTGGTGTGGTGACAAGGAGAACACATCCATGTGCAAAGTGTAAACCCGTACTGCAAAAGGCAAGTAAGTGTCTGCAGCAGCTTCTCTGCTTCCTGGGAACACAACCAAACAGACAAGAATTGTGTTTTGATCAACTCCAGAAAGCACGACATAGAAACAAAAAGCAGAGATCACTGTTCACTGGGAAAAGCAAAGCTTTATGTTACAGAGCTCTTTCATGGAAATTAAGCGAATTAGGCAGTAACAGCTTTGGTTCTTCTTCTAAGGACATGAAAGACACCAACCGGTGCAGTGTATAAGCCAGTAGTGGCTAAGGCAAAAAACTGTCTGCAGCAGCTTCTCTCTTTCCTGGGAACACAACCAAACAGACAAGAACTGTGATTTGATCAACTCCAGAAAGTAACACATTGAAACCAAATGCAGACTTCAGTGTTCAAGCTGAAAAGCAAAGCTTGATGTTACAGAGCACTTTCATGGAGGCTTAGTCATCTAGGCAATACCAGCTTTGGTTCTGCTCTATAGACATGAGAAACATCAAGCGGTAGAGTGTCAAAGGAAAGTTTTCTGTTCATGGCTCTTTCATGGAAATCAAGCCAAATAGGAAGTAATCACCTTTATTCTTGGTGTGGTGACAAGGAGAACACATCCATGTGCAAAGTGTAAACCTGTACTGCAAAAGGCAAGTAAGTGTCTGCAGCAGCTTCTCTGCTTCCTGGGAACACAACCAAACAGACAAGAATTGTGTTTTGATCAACTCCAGAAAGCACGACATAGAAACAAAAAGCAGAGATCACTGTTCACTGGGAAAAGCAAAGCTTTATGTTACAGAGCTCTTTCATGGAAATTAAGCAAATTAGGCAGTAACAGCTTTGGTTCTTCTTCTAAGGACATGAAAGACACCAACCGGTGCAGTGTATAAGCCAGTAGTGGCTAAGGCAAAAAACTGTCTGCAGCAGCTTCTCTCTTTCCTGGGAACACAACCAAACAGACAAGAACTGTGATTTGATCAACTCCAGAAAGTAACACATTGAAACCAAATGCAGACTTCAGTGTTCAAGCTGAAAAGCAAAGCTTGATGTTACAGAGCACTTTCATGGAGACTTAGTCATCTAGGCAATACCAGCTTTGGTTCTGCTCTATAGACATGAGAAACATCAAGCGGTAGAGTGTCAAAGGAAAGTCTTCTGTTCCATGGCTCTTTCATGGAAATCAAGCCAAATAGGAAGTAATCACCTTTATTCTTGGTGTGGTGACAAGGAGAACACATCCATGTGCAAAGTGTAAACCCGTACTGCAAAAGGCAAGTAAGTGTCTGCAGCAGCTTCTCTGCTTCCTGGGAACACAACCAAACAGACAAGAATTGTGTTTTGATCAACTCCAGAAAGCACGACATAGAAACAAAAAGCAGAGATCACTGTTCACTGGGAAAAGCAAAGCTTTATGTTACAGAGCTCTTTCATGGAAATTAAGCAAATTAGGCAGTAACAGCTTTGGTTCTTCTTCTAAGGACATGAAAGACACCAACCGGTGCAGTGTATAAGCCAGTAGTGGCTAAGGCAAAAAACTGTCTGCAGCAGCTTCTCTCTTTCCTGGGAACACAACCAAACAGACAAGAACTGTGATTTGATCAACTCCAGAAAGTAACACATTGAAACCAAATGCAGAATTCAGTGTTCAATCTAAAAAGCAAAGCTTCATGTTGCAGAGCACTTTCATGGAGACTTAGTAATCTAGGCATTACCAGCTTTGGTTCTGCTCTATAGACATGAGAAACATCAAGCGGTAGAGTGTCAAAGGAAAGTTTTCTGTTCCATGGCTCTTTCATGGAAATCAAGCCAAATAGGAAGTAATCACCTTTATTCTTGGTGTGGTGACAAGGAAAACGCATCCATGTGCAAAGTGTAAACCTGTACTGCAAAAGGCAAGTAAGTGTCTGCAGCAGCTTCTCTGCTTCCTGGGAACACAACCAAACAGACAAGAATTGTGTTTTGATCAACTCCAGAAAGCACGACATAGAAACAAAAAGCAGAGATCACTGTTCACTGGGAAAAGCAAAGCTTTATGTTACAGAGCTCTTTCATGGAAATTAAGCAAATTAGGCAGTAACAGCTTTGGTTCTTCTTCTAAGGACATGAAAGACACCAACCGGTGCAGTGTATAAGCCAGTAGTGGCTAAGGCAAAAAACTGTCTGCAGCAGCTTCTCTCTTTCCTGGGAACACAACCAAACAGACAAGAACTGTGATTTGATCAACTCCAGAAAGTAACACATTGAAACCAAATGCAGACTTCAGTGTTCAAGCTGAAAAGCAAAGCTTGATGTTACAGAGCACTTTCATGGAGACTTAGTCATCTAGGCAATACCAGCTTTGGTTCTGCTCTATAGACATGAGAAACATCAAGCGGTAGAGTGTCAAAGGAAAGTTTTCTGTTCCATGGCTCTTTCATGGAAATCAAGCCAAATAGGAAGTAATCACCTTTATTCTTGGTGTGGTGACAAGGAAAACGCATCCATGTGCAAAGTGTAAACCTGTACTGCAAAAGGCAAGTAAGTGTCTGCAGCAGCTTCTCTGCTTCCTGGGAACACAACCAAACAGACAAGAATTGTGTTTTGATCAACTCCAGAAAGCACGACATAGAAACAAAAAGCAGAGATCACTGTTCACTGGGAAAAGCAAAGCTTTATGTTACAGAGCTCTTTCATGGAAATTAAGCAAATTAGGCAGTAACAGCTTTGGTTCTTCTTCTAAGGACATGAAAGACACCAACCGGTGCAGTGTATAAGCCAGTAGTGGCTAAGGCAAAAAACTGTCTGCAGCAGCTTCTCTCTTTCCTGGGAACACAACCAAACAGACAAGAACTGTGATTTGATCAACTCCAGAAAGTAACACATTGAAACCAAATGCAGACTTCAGTGTTCAAGCTGAAAAGCAAAGCTTGATGTTACAGAGCACTTTCATGGAGACTTAGTCATCTAGGCAATACCAGCTTTGGTTCTGCTCTATAGACATGAGAAACATCAAGCGGTAGAGTGTCAAAGGAAAGTTTTCTGTTCCATGGCTCTTTCATGGAAATCAAGCCAAATAGGAAGTAATCACCTTTATTCTTGGTGTGGTGACAAGGAGAACACATCCATGTGCAAAGTGTAAACCCGTACTGCAAAAGGCAAGTAAGTGTCTGCAGCAGCTTCTCTGCTTCCTGGGAACACAACCAAACAGACAAGAATTGTGTTTTGATCAACTCCAGAAAGCATGACATAGAAACAAAAAGCAGAGATCACTGTTCACTGGGAAAAGCAAAGCTTTATGTTACAGAGCTCTTTCATGGAAATTAAGCGAATTAGGCAGTAACAGCTTTGGTTCTTCTTCTAAGGACATGAAAGACACCAACCGGTGCAGTGTATAAGCCAGTAGTGGCTAAGGCAAAAAACTGTCTGCAGCAGCTTCTCTGCTTCCTGGGAACACAACCAAACAGACAAGAATTGTGTTTTGATCAACTCCAGAAAGCACGACATAGAAACAAAAAGCAGAGATCACTGTTCACTGGGAAAAGCAAAGCTTTATGTTACAGAGCTCTTTCATGGAAATTAAGCAAATTAGGCAGTAACAGCTTTGGTTCTTCTTCTAAGGACATGAAAAACACCAACCGGTGCAGTGTATAAGCCAGTAGTGGCTAAGGCAAAAAACTGTCTGCAGCAGCTTCTCTCTTTCCTGGGAACACAACCAAACAGACAAGAACTGTGATTTGATCAACTCCAGAAAGTAACACATTGAAACCAAATGCAGACTTCAGTGTTCAAGCTGAAAAGCAAAGCTTGATGTTACAGAGCACTTTCATGGAGGCTTAGTCATCTAGGCAATACCAGCTTTGGTTCTGCTCTATAGACATGAGAAACATCAAGCGGTAGAGTGTCAAAGGAAAGTTTTCTGTTCCATGGCTCTTTCATGGAAATCAAGCCAAATAGGAAGTAATCACCTTTATTCTTGGTGTGGTGACAAGGAGAACACATCCATGTGCAAAGTGTAAACCTGTACTGCAAAAGGCAAGTAAGTGTCTGCAGCAGCTTCTCTGCTTCCTGGGAACACAACCAAACAGACAAGAATTGTGTTTTGATCAACTCCAGAAAGCACGACATAGAAACAAAAAGCAGAGATCACTGTTCACTGGGAAAAGCAAAGCTTTATGTTACAGAGCTCTTTCATGGAAATTAAGCAAATTAGGCAGTAACAGCTTTGGTTCTTCTTCTAAGGACATGAAAGACACCAACCGGTGCAGTGTATAAGCCAGTAGTGGCTAAGGCAAAAAACTGTCTGCAGCAGCTTCTCTCTTTCCTGGGAACACAACCAAACAGACAAGAACTGTGATTTGATCAACTCCAGAAAGTAACACATTGAAACCAAATGCAGACTTCAGTGTTCAAGCTGAAAAGCAAAGCTTGATGTTACAGAGCACTTTCATGGAGACTTAGTCATCTAGGCAATACCAGCTTTGGTTCTGCTCTATAGACATGAGAAACATCAAGCGGTAGAGTGTCAAAGGAAAGTCTTCTGTTCCATGGCTCTTTCATGGAAATCAAGCCAAATAGGAAGTAATCACCTTTATTCTTGGTGTGGTGACAAGGAGAACACATCCATGTGCAAAGTGTAAACCCGTACTGCAAAAGGCAAGTAAGTGTCTGCAGCAGCTTCTCTGCTTCCTGGGAACACAAACAAACAGACAAGAATTGTGTTTTGATCAACTCCAGAAAGCACGACATAGAAACAAAAAGCAGAGATCACTGTTCACTGGGAAAAGCAAAGCTTTATGTTACAGAGCTCTTTCATGGAAATTAAGCAAATTAGGCAGTAACAGCTTTGGTTCTTCTTCTAAGGACATGAAAGACACCAACCGGTGCAGTGTATAAGCCAGTAGTGGCTAAGGCAAAAAACTGTCTGCAGCAGCTTCTCTCTTTCCTGGGAACACAACCAAACAGACAAGAACTGTGATTTGATCAACTCCAGAAAGTAACACATTGAAACCAAATGCAGACTTCAGTGTTCAAGCTGAAAAGCAAAGCTTGATGTTACAGAGCACTTTCATGGAGACTTAGTCATCTAGGCAATACCAGCTTTGGTTCTGCTCTATAGA
This sequence comes from Prinia subflava, assembly GCF_021018805.1. NCBI lineage: Eukaryota > Metazoa > Chordata > Aves > Passeriformes > Cisticolidae > Prinia > Prinia subflava. The sequence goes on along the minus strand of NW_026961081.1, from coordinate 75,411 downwards.
CATGGGAAACATCAAGTGGTAGAGTGTCAAAGGAAAGTTTTCTGTTCCATGGCTCTTTCATGGAAATCAAGCCAAATAGGAAGTAATCACCTTTATTCTTGGTGTGGTGACAAGGAGAACACATCCATGTGCAAAGTGTAAACCCGTACTGCAAAAGGCAAGTAAGTGTCTGCAGCAGCTTCTCTGCTTCCTGGGAACACAACCAAACAGACAAGAATTGTGTTTTGATCAACTCCAGAAAGCACGACATAGAAACAAAAAGCAGAGATCACTGTTCACTGGGAAAAGCAAAGCTTTATGTTACAGAGCTCTTTCATGGAAATTAAGCAAATTAGGCAGTAACAGCTTTGGTTCTTCTTCTAAGGACATGAAAGACACCAACCGGTGCAGTGTATAAGCCAGTAGTGGATAAGGCAAAAAACTGTCTGTAGCAGCTTCTCTGGTTCCTGGGAACACAACCAAACAGACAAGAATTGTGTTTTGATCAACTCCAGAAAGCACGACATAGAAACAAAAAGCAGAGATCACTGTTCACTGGGAAAAGCAAAGCTTTATGTTACAGAGCTCTTTCATGGAAATTAAGCAAATTAGGCAGTAACAGCTTTGGTTCTTCTTCTAAGGACATGAAAGACACCAACCGGTGCAGTGTATAAGCCAGTAGTGGCTAAGGCAAAAAACTGTCTGCAGCAGCTTCTCTCTTTCCTGGGAACACAACCAAACAGACAAGAACTGTGATTTGATCAACTCCAGAAAGTAACACATTGAAACCAAATGCAGACTTCAGTATTCAAGCTGAAAAGCAAAGCTTGATGTTACAGAGCACTTTCATGGAGACTTAGTCATCTAGGCAATACCAGCTTTGGTTCTGCTCTATAGACATGAGAAACATCAAGCGGTAGAGTGTCAAAGGAAAGTTTTCTGTTCCATGGCTCTTTCATGGAAATCAAGCCAAATAGGAAGTAATCACCTTTATTCTTGGTGTGGTGACAAGGAGAACGCATCCATGTGCAAAGTGTAAACCCGTACTGCAAAAGGCAAGTAAGTGTCTGCAGCAGCTTCTCTGCTTCCTGGGAACACAACCAAACAGACAAGAATTGTGTTTTGATCAACTCCAGAAAGCACGACATAGAAACAAAAAGCAGAGATCACTGTTACCTGGGAAAAGCAAAGCTTTATGTTACAGAGCTCTTTCATGGAAATTAAGCGAATTAGGCAGTAACAGCTTTGGTTCTTCTTCTAAGGACATGAAAGACACCAACCGGTGCAGTGTATAAGCCAGTAGTGGCTAAGGCAAAAAACTGTCTGCAGCAGCTTCTCTCTTTCCTGGGAAAACAACCAAACAGACAAGAACTGTGATTTGATCAACTCCAGAAAGTAACACATTGAAACCAAATGCAGAATTCAGTGTTCAATCTAAAAAGCAAAGCTTGATGTTACAGAGCACTTTCATGGAGACTTAGTCATCTAGGCAATACCAGCTTTGGTTCTGCTCTATAGACATGAGAAACATCAAGCGGTAGAGTGTCAAAGGAAAGTTTTCTGTTCCATGGCTCTTTCATGGAAATCAAGCCAAATAGGAAGTAATCACCTTTATTCTTGGTGTGGTGACAAGGAAAACGCATCCATGTGCAAAGTGTAAACCTGTACTGCAAAAGGCAAGTAAGTGTCTGCAGCAGCTTCTCTGCTTCCTGGGAACACAACCAAACAGACAAGAATTGTGTTTTGATCAACTCCAGAAAGCACGACATAGAAACAAAAAGCAGAGATCACTGTTCACTGGGAAAAGCAAAGCTTTATGTTACAGAGCTCTTTCATGGAAATTAAGCAAATTAGGCAGTAACAGCTTTGGTTCTTCTTCTAAGGACATGAAAGACACCAACCGGTGCAGTGTATAAGCCAGTAGTGGCTAAGGCAAAAAACTGTCTGCAGCAGCTTCTCTCTTTCCTGGGAACACAACCAAACAGACAAGAACTGTGATTTGATCAACTCCAGAAAGTAACACATTGAAACCAAATGCAGACTTCAGTGTTCAAGCTGAAAAGCAAAGCTTGATGTTACAGAGCACTTTCATGGAGACTTAGTCATCTAGGCAATACCAGCTTTGGTTCTGCTCTATAGACATGAGAAACATCAAGCGGTAGAGTGTCAAAGGAAAGTTTTCTGTTCCATGGCTCTTTCATGGAAATCAAGCCAAATAGGAAGTAATCACCTTTATTCTTGGTGTGGTGACAAGGAGAACACATCCATGTGCAAAGTGTAAACCCGTACTGCAAAAGGCAAGTAAGTGTCTGCAGCAGCTTCTCTGCTTCCTGGGAACACAACCAAACAGACAAGAATTGTGTTTTGATCAACTCCAGAAAGCACGACATAGAAACAAAAAGCAGAGATCACTGTTCACTGGGAAAAGCAAAGCTTTATGTTACAGAGCTCTTTCATGGAAATTAAGCGAATTAGGCAGTAACAGCTTTGGTTCTTCTTCTAAGGACATGAAAGACACCAACCGGTGCAGTGTATAAGCCAGTAGTGGCTAAGGCAAAAAACTGTCTGCAGCAGCTTCTCTCTTTCCTGGGAACACAACCAAACAGACAAGAACTGTGATTTGATCAACTCCAGAAAGTAACACATTGAAACCAAATGCAGACTTCAGTGTTCAAGCTGAAAAGCAAAGCTTGATGTTACAGAGCACTTTCATGGAGACTTAGTCATCTAGGCAATACCAGCTTTGGTTCTGCTCTATAGACATGAGAAACATCAAGCGGTAGAGTGTCAAAGGAAAGTTTTCTGTTCCATGGCTCTTTCATGGAAATCAAGCCAAATAGGAAGTAATCACCTTTATTCTTGGTGTGGTGACAAGGAGAACACATCCATGTGCAAAGTGTAAACCCGTACTGCAAAAGGCAAGTAAGTGTCTGCAGCAGCTTCTCTGCTTCCTGGGAACACAACCAAACAGACAAGAATTGTGTTTTGATCAACTCCAGAAAGCACGACATAGAAACAAAAAGCAGAGATCACTGTTCACTGGGAAAAGCAAAGCTTTATGTTACAGAGCTCTTTCATGGAAATTAAGCGAATTAGGCAGTAACAGCTTTGGTTCTTCTTCTAAGGACATGAAAGACACCAACCGGTGCAGTGTATAAGCCAGTAGTGGCTAAGGCAAAAAACTGTCTGCAGCAGCTTCTCTCTTTCCTGGGAACACAACCAAACAGACAAGAACTGTGATTTGATCAACTCCAGAAAGTAACACATTGAAACCAAATGCAGACTTCAGTGTTCAAGCTGAAAAGCAAAGCTTGATGTTACAGAGCACTTTCATGGAGACTTAGTCATCTAGGCAATACCAGCTTTGGTTCTGCTCTATAGACATGAGAAACATCAAGCGGTAGAGCGTCAAAGGAAAGTTTTCTGTTCCATGGCTCTTTCATAGAAATCAAGCCAAATAGGAAGTAATCACCTTTATTCTTGGTGTGGTGACAAGGAGAACACATCCATGTGCAAAGTGTAAACCCGTACTGCAAAAGGCAAGTAAGTGTCTGCAGCAGCTTCTCTGCTTCCTGGGAACACAACCAAACAGACAAGAATTGTGTTTTGATCAACTCCAGAAAGCATGACATAGAAACAAAAAGCAGAGATCACTGTTCACTGGGAAAAGCAAAGCTTTATGTTACAGAGCTCTTTCATGGAAATTAAGCGAATTAGGCAGTAACAGCTTTGGTTCTTCTTCTAAGGACATGAAAGACACCAACCGGTGCAGTGTATAAGCCAGTAGTGGCTAAGGCAAAAAACTGTCTGTAGCAGCTTCTCTGCTTCCTGGGAACACAACCAAACAGACAAGAATTGTGTTTTGATCAACTCCAGAAAGCACGACATAGAAACAAAAAGCAGAGATCACTGTTCACTGGGAAAAGCAAAGCTTTATGTTACAGAGCTCTTTCATGGAAATTAAGCAAATTAGGCAGTAACAGCTTTGGTTCTTCTTCTAAGGACATGAAAGACACCAACCGGTGCAGTGTATAAGCCAGTAGTGGCTAAGGCAAAAAACTGTCTGCAGCAGCTTCTCTCTTTCCTGGGAACACAACCAAACAGACAAGAACTGTGATTTGATCAACTCCAGAAAGTAACACATTGAAACCAAATGCAGACTTCAGTGTTCAAGCTGAAAAGCAAAGCTTGATGTTACAGAGCACTTTCATGGAGACTTAGTCATCTAGGCAATACCAGCTTTGGTTCTGCTCTATAGACATGAGAAACATCAAGCGGTAGAGTGTCAAAGGAAAGTTTTCTGTTCCATGGCTCTTTCATGGAAATCAAGCCAAATAGGAAGTAATCACCTTTATTCTTGGTGTGGTGACAAGGAGAACACATCCATGTGCAAAGTGTAAACCCGTACTGCAAAAGGCAAGTAAGTGTCTGCAGCAGCTTCTCTGCTTCCTGGGAACACAACCAAACAGACAAGAATTGTGTTTTGATCAACTCCAGAAAGCACGACATAGAAACAAAAAGCAGAGATCACTGTTCACTGGGAAAAGCAAAGCTTTATGTTACAGAGCTCTTTCATGGAAATTAAGCGAATTAGGCAGTAACAGCTTTGGTTCTTCTTCTAAGGACATGAAAGACACCAACCGGTGCAGTGTATAAGCCAGTAGTGGCTAAGGCAAAAAACTGTCTGCAGCAGCTTCTCTCTTTCCTGGGAACACAACCAAACAGACAAGAACTGTGATTTGATCAACTCCAGAAAGTAACACATTGAAACCAAATGCAGACTTCAGTGTTCAAGCTGAAAAGCAAAGCTTGATGTTACAGAGCACTTTCATGGAGGCTTAGTCATCTAGGCAATACCAGCTTTGGTTCTGCTCTATAGACATGAGAAACATCAAGCGGTAGAGTGTCAAAGGAAAGTTTTCTGTTCCATGGCTCTTTCATGGAAATCAAGCCAAATAGGAAGTAATCACCTTTATTCTTGGTGTGGTGACAAGGAGAACACATCCATGTGCAAAGTGAAAACCTGTACTGCAAAAGGCAAGTAAGTGTCTGCAGCAGCTTCTCTGCTTCCTGGGAACACAACCAAACAGACAAGAATTGTGTTTTGATCAACTCCAGAAAGCACGACATAGAAACAAAAAGCAGAGATCACTGTTCACTGGGAAAAGCAAAGCTTTATGTTACAGAGCTCTTTCATGGAAATTAAGCAAATTAGGCAGTAACAGCTTTGGTTCTTCTTCTAAGGACATGAAAGACACCAACCGGTGCAGTGTATAAGCCAGTAGTGGCTAAGGCAAAAAACTGTCTGCAGCAGCTTCTCTCTTTCCTGGGAACACAACCAAACAGACAAGAACTGTGATTTGATCAACTCCAGAAAGTAACACATTGAAACCAAATGCAGACTTCAGTGTTCAAGCTGAAAAGCAAAGCTTGATGTTACAGAGCACTTTCATGGAGACTTAGTCATCTAGGCAATACCAGCTTTGGTTCTGCTCTATAGACATGAGAAACATCAAGCGGTAGAGTGTCAAAGGAAAGTTTTCTGTTCCATGGCTCTTTCATGGAAATCAAGCCAAATAGGAAGTAATCACCTTTATTCTTGGTGTGGTGACAAGGAAAACGCATCCATGTGCAAAGTGTAAACCTGTACTGCAAAAGGCAAGTAAGTGTCTGCAGCAGCTTCTCTGCTTCCTGGGAACACAACCAAACAGACAAGAATTGTGTTTTGATCAACTCCAGAAAGCACGACATAGAAACAAAAAGCAGAGATCACTGTTCACTGGGAAAAGCAAAGCTTTATGTTACAGAGCTCTTTCATGGAAATTAAGCAAATTAGGCAGTAACAGCTTTGGTTCTTCTTCTAAGGACATGAAAGACACCAACCGGTGCAGTGTATAAGCCAGTAGTGGCTAAGGCAAAAAACTGTCTGCAGCAGCTTCTCTCTTTCCTGGGAACACAACCAAACAGACAAGAACTGTGATTTGATCAACTCCAGAAAGTAACACATTGAAACCAAATGCAGACTTCAGTGTTCAAGCTGAAAAGCAAAGCTTGATGTTACAGAGCACTTTCATGGAGACTTAGTCATCTAGGCAATACCAGCTTTGGTTCTGCTCTATAGACATGAGAAACATCAAGCGGTAGAGTGTCAAAGGAAAGTTTTCTGTTCCATGGCTCTTTCATGGAAATCAAGCCAAATAGGAAGTAATCACCTTTATTCTTGGTGTGGTGACAAGGAGAACACATCCATGTGCAAAGTGTAAACCCGTACTGCAAAAGGCAAGTAAGTGTCTGCAGCAGCTTCTCTGCTTCCTGGGAACACAACCAAACAGACAAGAATTGTGTTTTGATCAACTCCAGAAAGCATGACATAGAAACAAAAAGCAGAGATCACTGTTCACTGGGAAAAGCAAAGCTTTATGTTACAGAGCTCTTTCATGGAAATTAAGCGAATTAGGCAGTAACAGCTTTGGTTCTTCTTCTAAGGACATGAAAGACACCAACCGGTGCAGTGTATAAGCCAGTAGTGGCTAAGGCAAAAAACTGTCTGCAGCAGCTTCTCTGCTTCCTGGGAACACAACCAAACAGACAAGAATTGTGTTTTGATCAACTCCAGAAAGCACGACATAGAAACAAAAAGCAGAGATCACTGTTCACTGGGAAAAGCAAAGCTTTATGTTACAGAGCTCTTTCATGGAAATTAAGCAAATTAGGCAGTAACAGCTTTGGTTCTTCTTCTAAGGACATGAAAAACACCAACCGGTGCAGTGTATAAGCCAGTAGTGGCTAAGGCAAAAAACTGTCTGCAGCAGCTTCTCTCTTTCCTGGGAACACAACCAAACAGACAAGAACTGTGATTTGATCAACTCCAGAAAGTAACACATTGAAACCAAATGCAGACTTCAGTGTTCAAGCTGAAAAGCAAAGCTTGATGTTACAGAGCACTTTCATGGAGACTTAGTCATCTAGGCAATACCAGCTTTGGTTCTGCTCTATAGACATGAGAAACATCAAGCGGTAGAGTGTCAAAGGAAAGTTTTCTGTTCCATGGCTCTTTCATGGAAATCAAGCCAAATAGGAAGTAATCACCTTTATTCTTGGTGTGGTGACAAGGAGAACACATCCATGTGCAAAGTGTAAACCCGTACTGCAAAAGGCAAGTAAGTGTCTGCAGCAGCTTCTCTGCTTCCTGGGAACACAACCAAACAGACAAGAATTGTGTTTTGATCAACTCCAGAAAGCACGACATAGAAACAAAAAGCAGAGATCACTGTTCACTGGGAAAAGCAAAGCTTTATGTTACAGAGCTCTTTCATGGAAATTAAGCAAATTAGGCAGTAACAGCTTTGGTTCTTCTTCTAAGGACATGAAAGACACCAACCGGTGCAGTGTATAAGCCAGTAGTGGCTAAGGCAAAAAACTGTCTGCAGCAGCTTCTCTCTTTCCTGGGAACACAACCAAACAGACAAGAACTGTGATTTGATCAACTCCAGAAAGTAACACATTGAAACCAAATGCAGAATTCAGTGTTCAATCTAAAAAACAAAGCTTGATGTTGCAGAGCACTTTCATGGAGACTTACTAATCTAGGCAATACCAGCTTTGGTTCTGCTCTATAGACATGAGAAACATCAAGCGGTAGAGTGTCAAAGGAAAGTTTTCTGTTCCATGGCTCTTTCATGGAAATCAAGCCAAATAGGAAGTAATCACCTTTATTCTTGGTGTGGTGACAAGGAGAACACATCCATGTGCAAAGTGTAAACCCGTACTGCAAAAGGCAAGTAAGTGTCTGCAGCAGCTTCTCTGCTTCCTGGGAACACAACCAAACAGACAAGAATTGTGTTTTGATCAACTCCAGAAAGCACGACATAGAAACAAAAAGCAGAGATCACTGTTCACTGGGAAAAGCAAAGCTTTATGTTACAGAGCTCTTTCATGGAAATTAAGTGAATTAGGCAGTAACAGCTTTGGTTCTTCTTCTAAGGACATGAAAGACACCAACCGGTGCAGTGTATAAGCCAGTAGTGGCTAAGGCAAAAAACTGTCTGTAGCAGCTTCTCTGCTTCCTGGGAACACAACCAAACAGACAAGAATTGTGTTTTGATCAACTCCAGAAAGCACGACATAGAAACAAAAAGCAGAGATCACTGTTCACTGGGAAAAGCAAAGCTTTATGTTACAGAGCTCTTTCATGGAAATTAAGCAAATTAGGCAGTAACAGCTTTGGTTCTTCTTATAAGGACATGAAAGACACCAACCGGTGCAGTGTATAAGCCAGTAGTGGCTAAGGCAAAAAACTGTCTGCAGCAGCTTCTCTCTTTCCTGGGAACACAACCAAACAGACAAGAACTGTGATTTGATCAACTCCAGAAAGTAACACATTGAAACCAAATGCAGACTTCAGTGTTCAAGCTGAAAAGCAAAGCTTGATGTTACAGAGCACTTTCATGGAGACTTAGTCATCTAGGCAATACCAGCTTTGGTTCTGCTCTATAGACATGAGAAACATCAAGCGGTAGAGTGTCAAAGGAAAGTTTTCTGTTCCATGGCTCTTTCATGGAAATCAAGCCAAATAGGAAGTAATCACCTTTATTCTTGGTGTGGTGACAAGGAAAACGCATCCATGTGCAAAGTGTAAACCTGTACTGCAAAAGGCAAGTAAGTGTCTGCAGCAGCTTCTCTGCTTCCTGGGAACACAAACAAACAGACAAGAATTGTGTTTTGATCAACTCCAGAAAGCACGACATAGAAACAAAAAGCAGAGATCACTGTGCACTGGGAAAAGCAAAGCTTTATGTTACAGAGCTCTTTCATGGAAATTAAGCGAATTAGGCAGTAACAGCTTTGGTTCTTCTTCTAAGGACATGAAAGACACCAACCGGTGCAGTGTATAAGCCAGTAGTGGATAAGGCAAAAAACTGTCTGCAGCAGCTTCTCTCTTTCCTGGGAACACAACCAAACAGACAAGAACTGTGATTTGATCAACTCCAGAAAGTAACACATTGAAACCAAATGCAGACTTCAGTGTTCAAGCTGAAAAGCAAAGCTTGATGTTACAGAGCACTTTCATGGAGACTTAGTCATCTAGGCAATACCAGCTTTGGTTCTGCTCTATAGACATGAGAAACATCAAGCGGTAGAGTGTCAAAGGAAAGTTTTCTGTTCCATGGCTCTTTCATGGAAATCAAGCCAAATAGGAAGTAATCACCTTTATTCTTGGTGTGGTGACAAGGAGAACACATCCATGTGCAAAGTGTAAACCCGTACTGCAAAAGGCAAGTAAGTGTCTGCAGCAGCTTCTCTGCTTCCTGGGAACACAACCAAACAGACAAGAATTGTGTTTTGATCAACTCCAGAAAGCATGACATAGAAACAAAAAGCAGAGATCACTGTTCACTGGGAAAAGCAAAGCTTTATGTTACAGAGCTCTTTCATGGAAATTAAGCGAATTAGGCAGTAACAGCTTTGGTTCTTCTTCTAAGGACATGAAAGACACCAACCGGTGCAGTGTATAAGCCAGTAGTGGCTAAGGCAAAAAACTGTCTGTAGCAGCTTCTCTGCTTCCTGGGAACACAACCAAACAGACAAGAATTGTGTTTTGATCAACTCCAGAAAGCACGACATAGAAACAAAAAGCAGAGATCACTGTTCACTGGGAAAAGCAAAGCTTTATGTTACAGAGCTCTTTCATGGAAATTAAGCAAATTAGGCAGTAACAGCTTTGGTTCTTCTTCTAAGGACATGAAAGACACCAACCGGTGCAGTGTATAAGCCAGTAGTGGCTAAGGCAAAAAACTGTCTGCAGCAGCTTCTCTCTTTCCTGGGAACACAACCAAACAGACAAGAACTGTGATTTGATCAACTCCAGAAAGTAACACATTGAAACCAAATGCAGACTTCAGTGTTCAAGCTGAAAAGCAAAGCTTGATGTTACAGAGCACTTTCATGGAGACTTAGTCATCTAGGCAATACCAGCTTTGGTTCTGCTCTATAGACATGAGAAACATCAAGCGGTAGAGTGTCAAAGGAAAGTTTTCTGTTCCATGGCTCTTTCATGGAAATCAAGCCAAATAGGAAGTAATCACCTTTATTCTTGGTGTGGTGACAAGGAGAACACATCCATGTGCAAAGTGTAAACCCGTACTGCAAAAGGCAAGTAAGTGTCTGCAGCAGCTTCTCTGCTTCCTGGGAACACAACCAAACAGACAAGAATTGTGTTTTGATCAACTCCAGAAAGCACGACATAGAAACAAAAAGCAGAGATCACTGTTCACTGGGAAAAGCAAAGCTTTATGTTACAGAGCTCTTTCATGGAAATTAAGCAAATTAGGCAGTAACAGCTTTGGTTCTTCTTCTAAGGACATGAAAGACACCAACCGGTGCAGTGTATAAGCCAGTAGTGGCTAAGGCAAAAAAACTGTCTGCAGCAGCTTCTCTCTTTCCTGGGAACACAACCAAACAGACAAGAACTGTGATTTGATCAACTCCAGAAAGTAACACATTGAAACCAAATGCAGAATTCAGTGTTCAATCTAAAAAACAAAGCTTGATGTTGCAGAGCACTTTCATGGAGACTTACTAATCTAGGCAATACCAGCTTTGGTTCTGCTCTATAGACATGAGAAACATCAAGCGGTAGAGTGTCAAAGGAAAGTTTTCTGTTCCATGGCTCTTTCATGGAAATCAAGCCAAATAGGAAGTAATCACCTTTATTCTTGGTGTGGTGACAAGGAGAACACATCCATGTGCAAAGTGTAAACCCGTACTGCAAAAGGCAAGTAAGTGTCTGCAGCAGCTTCTCTGCTTCCTGGGAACACAACCAAACAGACAAGAATTGTGTTTTGATCAACTCCAGAAAGCACGACATAGAAACAAAAAGCAGAGATCACTGTTCACTGGGAAAAGCAAAGCTTTATGTTACAGAGCTCTTTCATGGAAATTAAGCGAATTAGGCAGTAACAGCTTTGGTTCTTCTTCTAAGGACATGAAAGACACCAACCGGTGCAGTGTATAAGCCAGTAGTGGCTAAGGCAAAAAACTGTCTGTAGCAGCTTCTCTGCTTCCTGGGAACACAACCAAACAGACAAGAATTGTGTTTTGATCAACTCCAGAAAGCACGACATAGAAACAAAAAGCAGAGATCACTGTTCACTGGGAAAAGCAAAGCTTTATGTTACAGAGCTCTTTCATGGAAATTAAGCAAATTAGGCAGTAACAGCTTTGGTTCTTCTTATAAGGACATGAAAGACACCAACCGGTGCAGTGTATAAGCCAGTAGTGGCTAAGGCAAAAAACTGTCTGCAGCAGCTTCTCTCTTTCCTGGGAACACAACCAAACAGACAAGAACTGTGATTTGATCAACTCCAGAAAGTAACACATTGAAACCAAATGCAGACTTCAGTGTTCAAGCTGAAAAGCAAAGCTTGATGTTACAGAGCACTTTCATGGAGACTTAGTCATCTAGGCAATACCAGCTTTGGTTCTGCTCTATAGACATGAGAAACATCAAGCGGTAGAGTGTCAAAGGAAAGTTTTCTGTTCCATGGCTCTTTCATGGAAATCAAGCCAAATAGGAAGTAATCACCTTTATTCTTGGTGTGGTGACAAGGAGAACACATCCATGTGCAAAGTGTAAACCCGTACTGCAAAAGGCAAGTAAGTGTCTGCAGCAGCTTCTCTGCTTCCTGGGAACACAACCAAACAGACAAGAATTGTGTTTTGATCAACTCCAGAAAGCACGACATAGAAACAAAAAGCAGAGATCACTGTTCACTGGGAAAAGCAAAGCTTTATGTTACAGAGCTCTTTCATGGAAATTAAGCGAATTAGGCAGTAACAGCTTTGGTTCTTCTTCTAAGGACATGAAAGACACCAACCGGTGCAGTGTATAAGCCAGTAGTGGCTAAGGCAAAAAACTGTCTGCAGCAGCTTCTCTCTTTCCTGGGAACACAACCAAACAGACAAGAACTGTGATTTGATCAACTCCAGAAAGTAACACATTGAAACCAAATGCAGACTTCAGTGTTCAAGCTGAAAAGCAAAGCTTGATGTTACAGAGCACTTTCATGGAGACTTAGTCATCTAGGCAATACCAGCTTTGGTTCTGCTCTATAGACATGAGAAACATCAAGCGGTAGAGTGTCAAAGGAAAGTTTTCTGTTCCATGGCTCTTTCATGGAAATCAAGCCAAATAGGAAGTAATCACCTTTATTCTTGGTGTGGTGACAAGGAGAACACATCCATGTGCAAAGTGTAAACCCGTACTGCAAAAGGCAAGTAAGTGTCTGCAGCAGCTTCTCTGCTTCCTGGGAACACAACCAAACAGACAAGAATTGTGTTTTGATCAACTCCAGAAAGCATGACATAGAAACAAAAAGCAGAGATCACTGTTCACTGGGAAAAGCAAAGCTTTATGTTACAGAGCTCTTTCATGGAAATTAAGCGAATTAGGCAGTAACAGCTTTGGTTCTTCTTCTAAGGACATGAAAGACACCAACCGGTGCAGTGTATAAGCCAGTAGTGGCTAAGGCAAAAAACTGTCTGTAGCAGCTTCTCTGCTTCCTGGGAACACAACCAAACAGACAAGAATTGTGTTTTGATCAACTCCAGAAAGCACGACATAGAAACAAAAAGCAGAGATCACTGTTCACTGGGAAAAGCAAAGCTTTATGTTACAGAGCTCTTTCATGGAAATTAAGCGAATTAGGCAGTAACAGCTTTGGTTCTTCTTCTAAGGACATGAAAGACACCAACCGGTGCAGTGTATAAGCCAGTAGTGGCTAAGGCAAAAAACTGTCTGCAGCAGCTTCTCTCTTTCCTGGGAACACAACCAAACAGACAAGAACTGTGATTTGATCAACTCCAGAAAGTAACACATTGAAACCAAATGCAGACTTCAGTGTTCAAGCTGAAAAGCAAAGCTTGATGTTACAGAGCACTTTCATGGAGACTTAGTCATCTAGGCAATACCAGCTTTGGTTCTGCTCTATAGACATGAGAAACATCAAGCGGTAGAGTGTCAAAGGAAAGTTTTCTGTTCCATGGCTCTTTCATGGAAATCAAGCCAAATAGGAAGTAATCACCTTTATTCTTGGTGTGGTGACAAGGAGAACACATCCATGTGCAAAGTGTAAACCCGTACTGCAAAAGGCAAGTAAGTGTCTGCAGCAGCTTCTCTGCTTCCTGGGAACACAACCAAACAGACAAGAATTGTGTTTTGATCAACTCCAGAAAGCACGACATAGAAACAAAAAGCAGAGATCACTGTTCACTGGGAAAAGCAAAGCTTTATGTTACAGAGCTCTTTCATGGAAATTAAGCAAATTAGGCAGTAACAGCTTTGGTTCTTCTTCTAAGGACATGAAAGACACCAACCGGTGCAGTGTATAAGCCAGTAGTGGCTAAGGCAAAAAACTGTCTGCAGCAGCTTCTCTCTTTCCTGGGAACACAACCAAACAGACAAGAACTGTGATTTGATCAACTCCAGAAAGTAACACATTGAAACCAAATGCAGAATTCAGTGTTCAATCTAAAAAACAAAGCTTGATGTTGCAGAGCACTTTCATGGAGACTTACTAATCTAGGCAATACCAGCTTTGGTTCTGCTCTATAGACATGAGAAACATCAAGCGGTAGAGTGTCAAAGGAAAGTTTTCTGTTCCATGGCTCTTTCATGGAAATCAAGCCAAATAGGAAGTAATCACCTTTATTCTTGGTGTGGTGACAAGGAAAACGCATCCATGTGCAAAGTGTAAACCTGTACTGCAAAAGGCAAGTAAGTGTCTGCAGCAGCTTCTCTGCTTCCTGGGAACACAACCAAACAGACAAGAATTGTGTTTTGATCAACTCCAGAAAGCACGACATAGAAACAAAAAGCAGAGATCACTGTTCACTGGGAAAAGCAAAGCTTTATGTTACAGAGCTCTTTCATGGAAATTAAGCGAATTAGGCAGTAACAGCTTTGGTTCTTCTTCTAAGGACATGAAAGACACCAACCGGTGCAGTGTATAAGCCAGTAGTGGCTAAGGCAAAAAACTGTCTGCAGCAGCTTCTCTCTTTCCTGGGAACACAACCAAACAGACAAGAACTGTGATTTGATCAACTCCAGAAAGTAACACATTGAAACCAAATGCAGACTTCAGTGTTCAAGCTGAAAAGCAAAGCTTGATGTTACAGAGCACTTTCATGGAGACTTAGTCATCTAGGCAATACCAGCTTTGGTTCTGCTCTATAGACATGAGAAACATCAAGCGGTAGAGTGTCAAAGGAAAGTTTTCTGTTCCATGGCTCTTTCATGGAAATCAAGCCAAATAGGAAGTAATCACCTTTATTCTTGGTGTGGTGACAAGGAAAACGCATCCATGTGCAAAGTGTAAACCTGTACTGCAAAAGGCAAGTAAGTGTCTGCAGCAGCTTCTCTGCTTCCTGGGAACACAACCAAACAGACAAGAATTGTGTTTTGATCAACTCCAGAAAGCACGACATAGAAACAAAAAGCAGAGATCACTGTTCACTGGGAAAAGCAAAGCTTTATGTTACAGAGCTCTTTCATGGAAATTAAGCAAATTAGGCAGTAACAGCTTTGGTTCTTCTTATAAGGACATGAAAGACACCAACCGGTGCAGTGTATAAGCCAGTAGTGGCTAAGGCAAAAAACTGTCTGCAGCAGCTTCTCTCTTTCCTGGGAACACAACGAAACAGACAAGAACTGTGATTTGATCAACTCCAGAAAGTAACACATTGAAACCAAATGCAGACTTCAGTGTTCAAGCTGAAAAGCAAAGCTTGATGTTACAGAGCACTTTCATGGAGACTTAGTCATCTAGGCAATACCAGCTTTGGTTCTGCTCTATAGACATGAGAAACATCAAGCGGTAGAGTGTCAAAGGAAAGTTTTCTGTTCCATGGCTCTTTCATGGAAATCAAGCCAAATAGGAAGTAATCACCTTTATTCTTGGTGTGGTGACAAGGAAAACGCATCCATGTGCAAAGTGTAAACCCGTACTGCAAAAGGCAAGTAAGTGTCTGCAGCAGCTTCTCTGCTTCCTGGGAACACAACCAAACAGACAAGAATTGTGTTTTGATCAACTCCAGAAAGCACGACATAGAAACAAAAAGCAGAGATCACTGTTCACTGGGAAAAGCAAAGCTTTATGTTACAGAGCTCTTTCATGGAAATTAAGCAAATTAGGCAGTAACAGCTTTGGTTCTTCTTCTAAGGACATGAAAGACACCAACCGGTGCAGTGTATAAGCCAGTAGTGGCTAAGGCAAAAAACTGTCTGCAGCAGCTTCTCTCTTTCCTGGGAACACAACCAAACAGACAAGAACTGTGATTTGATCAACTCCAGAAAGTAACACATTGAAACCAAATGCAGACTTCAGTGTTCAAGCTGAAAAGCAAAGCTTGATGTTACAGAGCACTTTCATGGAGACACAGTAATCTTGGCAATACCAGCTTTGGTTCTGCTCTATAGACATGAGAAACATCAAGCGGTAGAGTGTCAAAGGAAAGTTTTCTGTTCCATGGCTCTTTCATGGAAATCAAGCCAAATAGGAAGTAATCACCTTTATTCTTGGTGTGGTGACAAGGAAAACGCATCCATGTGCAAAGTGTAAACCTGTACTGCAAAAGGCAAGTAAGTGTCTGCAGCAGCTTCTCTGCTTCCTGGGAACACAAACAAACAGACAAGAATTGTGTTTTGATCAACTCCAGAAAGCACGACATAGAAACAAAAAGCAGAGATCACTGTTCACTGGGAAAAGCAAAGCTTTATGTTACAGAGCTCTTTCATGGAAATTAAGCAAATTAGGCAGTAACAGCTTTGGTTCTTCTTCTAAGGACATGAAAGACACCAACCGGTGCAGTGTATAAGCCAGTAGTGGCTAAGGCAAAAAACTGTCTGCAGCAGCTTCTCTCTTTCCTGGGAACACAACCAAACAGACAAGAACTGTGATTTGATCAACTCCAGAAAGTAACACATTGAAACCAAATGCAGACTTCAGTGTTCAAGCTGAAAAGCAAAGCTTGATGTTACAGAGCACTTTCATGGAGACACAGTAATCTTGGCAATACCAGCTTTGGTTCTGCTCTATAGACATGAGAAACATCAAGCGGTAGAGTGTCAAAGGAAAGTTTTCTGTTCCATGGCTCTTTCATGGAAATCAAGCCAAATAGGAAGTAATCACCTTTATTCTTGGTGTGGTGACAAGGAAAACGCATCCATGTGCAAAGTGTAAACCTGTACTGCAAAAGGCAAGTAAGTGTCTGCAGCAGCTTCTCTGCTTCCTGGGAACACAACCAAACAGACAAGAATTGTGTTTTGATCAACTCCAGAAAGCACGACATAGAAACAAAAAGCAGAGATCACTGTTCACTGGGAAAAGCAAAGCTTTATGTTACAGAGCTCTTTCATGGAAATTAAGCGAATTAGGCAGTAACAGCTTTGGTTCTTCTTCTAAGGACATGAAAGACACCAACCGGTGCAGTGTATAAGCCAGTAGTGGCTAAGGCAAAAAACTGTCTGCAGCAGCTTCTCTCTTTCCTGGGAACACAACCAAACAGACAAGAACTGTGATTTGATCAACTCCAGAAAGTAACACATTGAAACCAAATGCAGACTTCAGTGTTCAAGCTGAAAAGCAAAGCTTGATGTTACAGAGCACATTCATGGAGACTTAGTCATCTAGGCAATACCAGCTTTGGTTCTGCTCTATAGACATGAGAAACATCAAGCGGTAGAGTGTCAAAGGAAAGTTTTCTGTTCCATGGCTCTTTCATGGAAATCAAGCCAAATAGGAAGTAATCACCTTTATTCTTGGTGTGGTGACAAGGAGAACACATCCATGTGCAAAGTGTAAACCCGTACTGCAAAAGGCAAGTAAGTGTCTGCAGTAGCTTCTCTGCTTCCTGGGAACACAACCAAACAGACAAGAATTGTGTTTTGATCAACTCCAGAAAGCACGACATAGAAACAAAAAGCAGAGATCACTGTTCACTGGGAAAAGCAAAGCTTTATGTTACAGAGCTCTTTCATGGAAATTAAGCGAATTAGGCAGTAACAGCTTTGGTTCTTCTTCTAAGGACATGAAAGACACCAACCAGTGCAGTGTATAAGCCAGTAGTGGATAAGGCAAAAAACTGTCTGTAGCAGCTTCTCTGCTTCCTGGGAACACAAACAAACAGACAAGAATTGTGTTTTGATCAACTCCAGAAAGCACGACATAGAAACAAAAAGCAGAGATCACTGTTCACTGGGAAAAGCAAAGCTTTATGTTACAGAGCTCTTTCATGGAAATTAAGCAAATTAGGCAGTAACAGCTTTGGTTCTTCTTCTAAGGACATGAAAGACACCAACCGGTGCAGTGTATAAGCCAGTAGTGGCTAAGGCAAAAAACTGTCTGCAGCAGCTTCTCTCTTTCCTGGGAACACAACCAAACAGACAAGAACTGTGATTTGATCAACTCCAGAAAGTAACACATTGAAACCAAATGCAGAATTCAGTGTTCAATCTAAAAAGCAAAGCTTGATGTTGCAGAGCACTTTCATGGAGACTTAGTCATCTAGGCAATACCAGCTTTGGTTCTGCTCTATAGACATGAGAAACATCAAGCGGTAGAGTGTCAAAGGAAAGTTTTCTGTTCCATGGCTCTTTCATGGAAATCAAGCCAAATAGGAAGTAATCACCTTTATTCTTGGTTTGGTGACAAGGAGAACACATCCATGTGCAAAGTGTAAACCCGTACTGCAAAAGGCAAGTAAGTGTCTGCAGCAGCTTCTCTGCTTCCTGGGAACACAACCAAACAGACAAGAATTGTGTTTTGATCAACTCCAGAAAGCACGACATAGAAACAAAAAGCAGAGATCACTGTTCACTGGGAAAAGCAAAGCTTTATGTTACAGAGCTCTTTCATGGAAATTAAGCGAATTAGGCAGTAACAGCTTTGGTTCTTCTTCTAAGGACATGAAAGACACCAACCGGTGCAGTGTATAAGCCAGTAGTGGCTAAGGCAAAAAACTGTCTGCAGCAGCTTCTCTCTTTCCTGGGAACACAACCAAACAGACAAGAACTGTGATTTGATCAACTCCAGAAAGTAACACATTGAAACCAAATGCAGACTTCAGTGTTCAATCTGAAAAGCAAAGCTTGATGTTACAGAGCACTTTCATGGAGACACAGTAATCTTGGCAATACCAGCTTTGGTTCTGCTCTATAGACATGAGAAACATCAAGCGGTAGAGTGTCAAAGGAAAGTTTTCTGTTCCATGGCTCTTTCATGGAAATCAAGCCAAATAGGAAGTAATCACCTTTATTCTTGGTGTGGTGACAAGGAAAACGCATCCATGTGCAAAGTGTAAACCTGTACTGCAAAAGGCAAGTAAGTGTCTGCAGCAGCTTCTCTGCTTCCTGGGAACACAACCAAACAGACAAGAATTGTGTTTTGATCAACTCCAGAAAGCACGACATAGAAACAAAAAGCAGAGATCACTGTTCACTGGGAAAAGCAAAGCTTTATGTTACAGAGCTCTTTCATGGAAATTAAGCAAATTAGGCAGTAACAGCTTTGGTTCTTCTTCTAAGGACATGAAAGACACCAACCGGTGCAGTGTATAAGCCAGTAGTGGCTAAGGCAAAAAACTGTCTGCAGCAGCTTCTCTCTTTCCTGGGAACACAACCAAACAGACAAGAACTGTGATTTGATCAACTCCAGAAAGTAACACATTGAAACCAAATGCAGACTTCAGTGTTCAAGCTGAAAAGCAAAGCTTGATGTTACAGAGCACTTTCATGGAGACTTAGTCATCTAGGCAATACCAGCTTTGGTTCTGCTCTATAGACATGAGAAACATCAAGCGGTAGAGTGTCAAAGGAAAGTTTTCTGTTCCATGGCTCTTTCATGGAAATCAAGCCAAATAGGAAGTAATCACCTTTATTCTTGGTGTGGTGACAAGGAAAACGCATCCATGTGCAAAGTGTAAACCTGTACTGCAAAAGGCAAGTAAGTGTCTGCAGCAGCTTCTCTGCTTCCTGGGAACACAACCAAACAGACAAGAATTGTGTTTTGATCAACTCCAGAAAGCACGACATAGAAACAAAAAGCAGAGATCACTGTTCACTGGGAAAAGCAAAGCTTTATGTTACAGAGCTCTTTCATGGAAATTAAGCGAATTAGGCAGTAACAGCTTTGGTTCTTCTTCTAAGGACATGAAAGACACCAACCGGTGCAGTGTATAAGCCAGTAGTGGCTAAGGCAAAAAACTGTCTGCAGCAGCTTCTCTCGTTCCTGGGAACACAACCAAACAGACAAGAACTGTGATTTGATCAACTCCAGAAAGTAACACATTGAAACCAAATGCAGACTTCAGTGTTCAAGCTGAAAAGCAAAGCTTGATGTTACAGAGCACTTTCATGGAGACTTAGTCATCTAGGCAATACCAGCTTTGGTTCTGCTCTATAGACATGAGAAACATCAAGCGGTAGAGTGTCAAAGGAAAGTTTTCTGTTCCATGGCTCTTTCATGGAAATCAAGCCAAATAGGAAGTAATCACCTTTATTCTTGGTGTGGTGACAAGGAAAACGCATCCATGTGCAAAGTGTAAACCTGTACTGCAAAAGGCAAGTAAGTGTCTGCAGCAGCTTCTCTGCTTCCTGGGAACACAACCAAACAGACAAGAATTGTGTTTTGATCAACTCCAGAAAGCACGACATAGAAACAAAAAGCAGAGATCACTGTTCACTGGGAAAAGCAAAGCTTTATGTTACAGAGCTCTTTCATGGAAATTAAGCAAATTAGGCAGTAACAGCTTTGGTTCTTCTTCTAAGGACATGAAAGACACCAACCGGTGCAGTGTATAAGCCAGTAGTGGCTAAGGCAAAAAACTGTCTGCAGCAGCTTCTCTCTTTCCTGGGAACACAACCAAACAGACAAGAACTGTGATTTGATCAACTCCAGAAAGTAACACATTGAAACCAAATGCAGACTTCAGTGTTCAAGCTGAAAAGCAAAGCTTGATGTTACAGAGCACTTTCATGGAGACTTAGTCATCTAGGCAATACCAGCTTTGGTTCTGCTCTATAGACATGAGAAACATCAAGCGGTAGAGTGTCAAAGGAAAGTTTTCTGTTCCATGGCTCTTTCATGGAAATCAAGCCAAATAGGAAGTAATCACCTTTATTCTTGGTGTGGTGACAAGGAGAACACATCCATGTGCAAAGTGTAAACCCGTACTGCAAAAGGCAAGTAAGTGTCTGCAGCAGCTTCTCTGCTTCCTGGGAACACAACCAAACAGACAAGAATTGTGTTTTGATCAACTCCAGAAAGCACGACATAGAAACAAAAAGCAGAGATCACTGTTCACTGGGAAAAGCAAAGCTTTATGTTACAGAGCTCTTTCATGGAAATTAAGCGAATTAGGCAGTAACAGCTTTGGTTCTTCTTCTAAGGACATGAAAGACACCAACCGGTGCAGTGTATAAGCCAGTAGTGGCTAAGGCAAAAAACTGTCTGCAGCAGCTTCTCTCTTTCCTGGGAACACAACCAAACAGACAAGAACTGTGATTTGATCAACTCCAAAAAGTAACACATTGAAACCAAATGCAGACTTCAGTGTTCAAGCTGAAAAGCAAAGCTTGATGTTACAGAGCACTTTCATGGAGACTTAGTCATCTAGGCAATACCAGCTTTGGTTCTGCTCTATAGACATGAGAAACATCAAGCGGTAGAGTGTCAAAGGAAAGTTTTCTGTTCCATGGCTCTTTCATGGAAATCAAGCCAAATAGGAAGTAATCACCTTTATTCTTGGTGTGGTGACAAGGAGAACACATCCATGTGCAAAGTGTAAACCCGTACTGCAAAAGGCAAGTAAGTGTCTGCAGCAGCTTCTCTGCTTCCTGGGAACACAACCAAACAGACAAGAATTGTGTTTTGATCAACTCCAGAAAGCACGACATAGAAACAAAAAGCAGAGATCACTGTTCACTGGGAAAAGCAAAGCTTTATGTTACAGAGCTCTTTCATGGAAATTAAGCAAATTAGGCAGTAACAGCTTTGGTTCTTCTTCTAAGGACATGAAAGACACCAACCGGTGCAGTGTATAAGCCAGTAGTGGCTAAGGCAAAAAACTGTCTGCAGCAGCTTCTCTCTTTCCTGGGAACACAACCAAACAGACAAGAACTGTGATTTGATCAACTCCAGAAAGTAACACATTGAAACCAAATGCAGAATTCAGTGTTCAATCTGAAAAGCAAAGCTTGATGTTGCAGAGCACTTTCATGGAGACTTAGTAATCTAGGCAATACCAGCTTTGGTTCTGCTCTATAGACATGAGAAACATCAAGCGGTAGAGTGTCAAAGGAAAGTTTTCTGTTCCATGGCTCTTTCATGGAAATCAAGCCAAATAGGAAGTAATCACCTTTATTCTTGGTGTGGTGACAAGGAGAACACATCCATGTGCAAAGTGTAAACCCGTACTGCAAAAGGCAAGTAAGTGTCTGCAGCAGCTTCTCTGCTTCCTGGGAACACAACCAAACAGACAAGAATTGTGTTTTGATCAACTCCAGAAAGCACGACATAGAAACAAAAAGCAGAGATCACTGTTCACTGGGAAAAGCAAAGCTTTATGTTACAGAGCTCTTTCATGGAAATTAAGCAAATTAGGCAGTAACAGCTTTGGTTCTTCTTCTAAGGACATGAAAGACACCAACCGGTGCAGTGTATAAGCCAGTAGTGGCTAAGGCAAAAAACTGTCTGCAGCAGCTTCTCTCTTTCCTGGGAACACAACCAAACAGACAAGAACTGTGATTTGATCAACTCCAGAAAGTAACACATTGAAACCAAATGCAGACTTCAGTGTTCAAGCTGAAAAGCAAAGCTTGATGTTACAGAGCACTTTCATGGAGACTTAGTCATCTAGGCAATACCAGCTTTGGTTCTGCTCTATAGACATGAGAAACATCAAGCGGTAGAGTGTCAAAGGAAAGTTTTCTGTTCCATGGCTCTTTCATGGAAATCAAGCCAAATAGGAAGTAATCACCTTTATTCTTGGTGTGGTGACAAGGAAAACGCATCCATGTGCAAAGTGTAAACCTGTACTGCAAAAGGTAAGTAAGTGTCTGCAGCAGCTTCTCTGCTTCCTGGGAACACAACCAAACAGACAAGAATTGTGTTTTGATCAACTCCAGAAAGCACGACATAGAAACAAAAAGCAGAGATCACTGTTCACTGGGAAAAGCAAAGCTTTATGTTACAGAGCTCTTTCATGGAAATTAAGCGAATTAGGCAGTAACAGCTTTGGTTCTTCTTCTAAGGACATGAAAGACACCAACCGGTGCAGTGTATAAGCCAGTAGTGGCTAAGGCAAAAAACTGTCTGCAGCAGCTTCTCTCTTTCCTGGGAACACAACCAAACAGACAAGAACTGTGATTTGATCAACTCCAGAAAGTAACACATTGAAACCAAATGCAGACTTCAGTGTTCAAGCTGAAAAGCAAAGCTTGATGTTACAGAGCACTTTCATGGAGACTTAGTCATCTAGGCAATACCAGCTTTGGTTCTGCTCTATAGACATGAGAAACATCAAGCGGTAGAGTGTCAAAGGAAAGTTTTCTGTTCCATGGCTCTTTCATGGAAATCAAGCCAAATAGGAAGTAATCACCTTTATTCTTGGTGTGGTGACAAGGAGAACACATCCATGTGCAAAGTGTAAACCCGTACTGCAAAAGGCAAGTAAGTGTCTGCAGCAGCTTCTCTGCTTCCTGGGAACACAACCAAACAGACAAGAATTGTGTTTTGATCAACTCCAGAAAGCACGACATAGAAACAAAAAGCAGAGATCACTGTTCACTGGGAAAAGCAAAGCTTTATGTTACAGAGCTCTTTCATGGAAATTAAGCGAATTAGGCAGTAACAGCTTTGGTTCTTCTTCTAAGGACATGAAAGACACCAACCGGTGCAGTGTATAAGCCAGTAGTGGATAAGGCAAAAAACTGTCTGTAGCAGCTTCTCTGCTTCCTGGGAACACAAACAAACAGACAAGAATTGTGTTTTGATCAACTCCAGAAAGCACGACATAGAAACAAAAAGCAGAGATCACTGTTCACTGGGAAAAGCAAAGCTTTATGTTACAGAGCTCTTTCATGGAAATTAAGCAAATTAGGCAGTAACAGCTTTGGTTCTTCTTCTAAGGACATGAAAGACACCAACCGGTGCAGTGTATAAGCCAGTAGTGGCTAAGGCAAAAAACTGTCTGCAGCAGCTTCTCTCTTTCCTGGGAACACAACCAAACAGACAAGAACTGTGATTTGATCAACTCCAGAAAGTAACACATTGAAACCAAATGCAGAATTCAGTGTTCAATCTGAAAAGCAAAGCTTGATGTTGCAGAGCACTTTCATGGAGACTTAGTAATCTAGGCAATACCAGCTTTGGTTCTGCTCTATAGACATGAGAAACATCAAGCGGTAGAGTGTCAAAGGAAAGTTTTCTGTTCCATGGCTCTTTCATGGAAATCAAGCCAAATAGGAAGTAATCACCTTTATTCTTGGTGTGGTGACAAGGAGAACACATCCATGTGCAAAGTGTAAACCCGTACTGCAAAAGGCAAGTAAGTGTCTGCAGCAGCTTCTCTGCTTCCTGGGAACACAACCAAACAGACAAGAATTGTGTTTTGATCAACTCCAGAAAGCACGACATAGAAACAAAAAGCAGAGATCACTGTTACCTGGGAAAAGCAAAGCTTTATGTTACAGAGCTCTTTCATGGAAATTAAGCAAATTAGGCAGTAACAGCTTTGGTTCTTCTTCTAAGGACATGAAAGACACCAACCGGTGCAGTGTATAAGCCAGTAGTGGCTAAGGCAAAAAACTGTCTGCAGCAGCTTCTCTCTTTCCTGGGAACACAACCAAACAGACAAGAACTGTGATTTGATCAACTCCAGAAAGTAACACATTGAAACCAAATGCAGAATTCAGTGTTCAATCTGAAAAGCAAAGCTTGATGTTGCAGAGCACTTTCATGGAGACTTAGTCATCTAGGCAATACCAGCTTTGGTTCTGCTCTATAGACATGAGAAACATCAAGCGGTAGAGTGTCAAAGGAAAGTTTTCTGTTCCATGGCTCTTTCATGGAAATCAAGCCAAATAGGAAGTAATCACCTTTATTCTTGGTGTGGTGACAAGGAAAACGCATCCATGTGCAAAGTGGAAACCTGTACTGCAAAAGGTAAGTAAGTGTCTGCAGCAGCTTCTCTGCTTCCTGGGAACACAACCAAACAGACAAGAATTGTGTTTTGATCAACTCCAGAAAGCACGACATAGAAACAAAAAGCAGAGATCACTGTTCACTGGGAAAAGCAAAGCTTTATGTTACAGAGCTCTTTCATGGAAATTAAGCGAATTAGGCAGTAACAGCTTTGGTTCTTCTTCTAAGGACATGAAAGACACCAACCGGTGCAGTGTATAAGCCAGTAGTGGCTAAGGCAAAAAACTGTCTGCAGCAGCTTCTCTCTTTCCTGGGAACACAACCAAACAGACAAGAACTGTGATTTGATCAACTCCAGAAAGTAACACATTGAAACCAAATGCAGACTTCAGTGTTCAAGCTGAAAAGCAAAGCTTGATGTTACAGAGCACTTTCATGGAGACTTAGTCATCTAGGCAATACCAGCTTTGGTTCTGCTCTATAGACATGAGAAACATCAAGCGGTAGAGTGTCAAAGGAAAGTTTTCTGTTCCATGGCTCTTTCATGGAAATCAAGCCAAATAGGAAGTAATCACCTTTATTCTTGGTGTGGTGACAAGGAGAACACATCCATGTGCAAAGTGTAAACCCGTACTGCAAAAGGCAAGTAAGTGTCTGCAGCAGCTTCTCTGCTTCCTGGGAACACAACCAAACAGACAAGAATTGTGTTTTGATCAACTCCAGAAAGCACGACATAGAAACAAAAAGCAGAGATCACTGTTCACTGGGAAAAGCAAAGCTTTATGTTACAGAGCTCTTTCATGGAAATTAAGCGAATTAGGCAGTAACAGCTTTGGTTCTTCTTCTAAGGACATGAAAGACACCAACCGGTGCAGTGTATAAGCCAGTAGTGGATAAGGCAAAAAACTGTCTGTAGCAGCTTCTCTGCTTCCTGGGAACACAAACAAACAGACAAGAATTGTGTTTTGATCAACTCCAGAAAGCACGACATAGAAACAAAAAGCAGAGATCACTGTTCACTGGGAAAAGCAAAGCTTTATGTTACAGAGCTCTTTCATGGAAATTAAGCAAATTAGGCAGTAACAGCTTTGGTTCTTCTTCTAAGGACATGAAAGACACCAACCGGTGCAGTGTATAAGCCAGTAGTGGCTAAGGCAAAAAACTGTCTGCAGCAGCTTCTCTCTTTCCTGGGAACACAACCAAACAGACAAGAATTGTGATTTGATCAACTCCAGAAAGTAACACATTGAAACCAAATGCAGAATTCAGTGTTCAATCTAAAAAGCAAAGCTTGATGTTACAGAGCACTTTCATGGAGACTTAGTCATCTAGGCAATACCAGCTTTGGTTCTGCTCTATAGACATGAGAAACATCAAGCGGTAGTGTGTCAAAGGAAAGTTTTCTGTTCCATGGCTCTTTCATGGAAATCAAGCCAAATAGGAAGTAATCACCTTTATTCTTGGTGTGGTGACAAGGAGAACACATCCATGTGCAAAGTGTAAACCCGTACTGCAAAAGGCAAGTAAGTGTCTGCAGCAGCTTCTCTGCTTCCTGGGAACACAACCAAACAGACAAGAATTGTGTTTTGATCAACTCCAGAAAGCACGACATAGAAACAAAAAGCAGAGATCACTGTTCACTGGGAAAAGCAAAGCTTTATGTTACAGAGCTCTTTCATGGAAATTAAGCAAATTAGGCAGTAACAGCTTTGGTTCTTCTTCTAAGGACATGAAAGACACCAACCGGTGCAGTGTATAAGCCAGTAGTGGCTAAGGCAAAAAACTGTCTGCAGCAGCTTCTCTCTTTCCTGGGAACACAACCAAACAGACAAGAACTGTGATTTGATCAACTCCAGAAAGTAACACATTGAAACCAAATGCAGACTTCAGTGTTCAAGCTGAAAAGCAAAGCTTGATGTTACAGAGCACTTTCATGGAGACTTAGTCATCTAGGCAATACCAGCTTTGGTTCTGCTCTATAGACATGAGAAACATCAAGCGGTAGAGTGTCAAAGGAAAGTTTTCTGTTCCATGGCTCTTTCATGGAAATCAAGCCAAATAGGAAGTAATCACCTTTATTCTTGGTGTGGTGACAAGGAAAACACATCCATGTGCAAAGTGTAAACCCGTACTGCAAAAGGCAAGTAAGTGTCTGCAGCAGCTTCTCTGCTTCCTGGGAACACAACCAAACAGACAAGAATTGTGTTTTGATCAACTCCAGAAAGCACGACATAGAAACAAAAAGCAGAGATCACTGTTCACTGGGAAAAGCAAAGCTTTATGTTACAGAGCTCTTTCATGGAAATTAAGCAAATTAGGCAGTAACAGCTTTGGTTCTTCTTCTAAGGACATGAAAGACACCAACCGGTGCAGTGTATAAGCCAGTAGTGGCTAAGGCAAAAAACTGTCTGCAGCAGCTTCTCTCTTTCCTGGGAACACAACCAAACAGACAAGAACTGTGATTTGATCAACTCCAGAAAGTAACACATTGAAACCAAATGCAGACTTCAGTGTTCAAGCTGAAAAGCAAAGCTTGATGTTACAGAGCACTTTCATGGAGACTTAGTCATCTAGGCAATACCAGCTTTGGTTCTGCTCTATAGACATGAGAAACATCAAGCGGTAGAGTGTCAAAGGAAAGTTTTCTGTTCCATGGCTCTTTCATGGAAATCAAGCCAAATAGGAAGTAATCACCTTTATTCTTGGTGTGGTGACAAGGAGAACACATCCATGTGCAAAGTGTAAACCCGTACTGCAAAAGGCAAGTAAGTGTCTGCAGCAGCTTCTCTGCTTCCTGGGAACACAACCAAACAGACAAGAATTGTGTTTTGATCAACTCCAGAAAGCACGACATAGAAACAAAAAGCAGAGATCACTGTTACCTGGGAAAAGCAAAGCTTTATGTTACAGAGCTCTTTCATGGAAATTAAGCGAATTAGGCAGTAACAGCTTTGGTTCTTCTTCTAAGGACATGAAAGACACCAACCGGTGCAGTGTATAAGCCAGTAGTGGCTAAGGCAAAAAACTGTCTGCAGCAGCTTCTCTCTTTCCTGGGAACACAACCAAACAGACAAGAACTGTGATTTGATCAACTCCAGAAAGTAACACATTGAAACCAAATGCAGACTTCAGTGTTCAAGCTGAAAAGCAAAGCTTGATGTTACAGAGCACTTTCATGGAGACTTAGTCATCTAGGCAATACCAGCTTTGGTTCTGCTCTATAGACATGAGAAACATCAAGCGGTAGAGTGTCAAAGGAAAGTTTTCTGTTCCATGGCTCTTTCATGGAAATCAAGCCAAATAGGAAGTAATCACCTTTATTCTTGGTGTGGTGACAAGGAGAACACATCCATGTGCAAAGTGTAAACCCGTACTGCAAAAGGCAAGTAAGTGTCTGCAGCAGCTTCTCTGCTTCCTGGGAACACAACCAAACAGACAAGAATTGTGTTTTGATCAACTCCAGAAAGCACGACATAGAAACAAAAAGCAGAGATCACTGTTCACTGGGAAAAGCAAAGCTTTATGTTACAGAGCTCTTTCATGGAAATTAAGCAAATTAGGCAGTAACAGCTTTGGTTCTTCTTCTAAGGACATGAAAGACACCAACCGGTGCAGTGTATAAGCCAGTAGTGGCTAAGGCAAAAAACTGTCTGCAGCAGCTTCTCTCTTTCCTGGGAACACAACCAAACAGACAAGAACTGTGATTTGATCAACTCCAGAAAGTAACACATTGAAACCAAATGCAGAATTCAGTGTTCAATCTGAAAAGCAAAGCTTGATGTTGCAGAGCACTTTCATGGAGACTTAGTAATCTAGGCAATACCAGCTTTGGTTCTGCTCTATAGACATGAGAAACATCAAGCGGTAGAGTGTCAAAGGAAAGTTTTCTGTTCCATGGCTCTTTCATGGAAATCAAGCCAAATAGGAAGTAATCACCTTTATTCTTGGTGTGGTGACAAGGAGAACACATCCATGTGCAAAGTGTAAACCCGTACTGCAAAAGGCAAGTAAGTGTCTGCAGCAGCTTCTCTGCTTCCTGGGAACACAACCAAACAGACAAGAATTGTGTTTTGATCAACTCCAGAAAGCACGACATAGAAACAAAAAGCAGAGATCACTGTTACCTGGGAAAAGCAAAGCTTTATGTTACAGAGCTCTTTCATGGAAATTAAGCAAATTAGGCAGTAACAGCTTTGGTTCTTCTTCTAAGGACATGAAAGACACCAACCGGTGCAGTGTATAAGCCAGTAGTGGCTAAGGCAAAAAACTGTCTGCAGCAGCTTCTCTCTTTCCTGGGAACACAACCAAACAGACAAGAACTGTGATTTGATCAACTCCAGAAAGTAACACATTGAAACCAAATGCAGAATTCAGTGTTCAATCTAAAAAGCAAAGCTTGATGTTGCAGAGCACTTTCATGGAGACTTAGTAATCTAGGCAATACCAGCTTTGGTTCTGCTCTATAGACATGAGAAACATCAAGCGGTAGTGTGTCAAAGGAAAGTTTTCTGTTCCATGGCTCTTTCATGGAAATCAAGCCAAATAGGAAGTAATCACCTTTATTCTTGGTGTGGTGACAAGGAGAACACATCCATGTGCAAAGTGTAAACCCGTACTGCAAAAGGCAAGTAAGTGTCTGCAGCAGCTTCTCTGCTTCCTGGGAACACAACCAAACAGACAAGAATTGTGTTTTGATCAACTCCAGAAAGCACGACATAGAAACAAAAAGCAGAGATCACTGTTCACTGGGAAAAGCAAAGCTTTATGTTACATAGCTCTTTCATGGAAATTAAGCAAATTAGGCAGTAACAGCTTTGGTTCTTCTTCTAAGGACATGAAAGACACCAACCGGTGCAGTGTATAAGCCAGTAGTGGCTAAGGCAAAAAACTGTCTGCAGCAGCTTCTCTCGTTCCTGGGAACACAACCAAACAGACAAGAACTGTGATTTGATCAACTCCAGAAAGTAACACATTGAAACCAAATGCAGACTTCAGTGTTCAAGCT
This sequence comes from Prinia subflava, assembly GCF_021018805.1. Lineage (NCBI taxonomy): Eukaryota > Metazoa > Chordata > Aves > Passeriformes > Cisticolidae > Prinia > Prinia subflava. The sequence continues at coordinate 46,230 of NW_026961081.1, read as the reverse complement.
GAAAAGCAAAGCTTGATGTTACAGAGCACTTTCATGGAGACTTAGTCATCTAGGCAATACCAGCTTTGGTTCTGCTCTATAGACATGAGAAACATCAAGCGGTAGAGTGTCAAAGGAAAGTTTTCTGTTCCATGGCTCTTTCATGGAAATCAAGCCAAATAGGAAGTAATCACCTTTATTCTTGGTGTGGTGACAAGGAAAACGCATCCATGTGCAAAGTGTAAACCTGTACTGCAAAAGGCAAGTAAGTGTCTGCAGCAGCTTCTCTGCTTCCTGGGAACACAACCAAACAGACAAGAATTGTGTTTTGATCAACTCCAGAAAGCACGACATAGAAACAAAAAGCAGAGATCACTGTTCACTGGGAAAAGCAAAGCTTTATGTTACAGAGCTCTTTCATGGAAATTAAGCAAATTAGGCAGTAACAGCTTTGGTTCTTCTTCTAAGGACATGAAAGACACCAACCGGTGCAGTGTATAAGCCAGTAGTGGCTAAGGCAAAAAACTGTCTGCAGCAGCTTCTCTCTTTCCTGGGAACACAACCAAACAGACAAGAACTGTGATTTGATCAACTCCAGAAAGTAACACATTGAAACCAAATGCAGACTTCAGTGTTCAAGCTGAAAAGCAAAGCTTGATGTTACAGAGCACTTTCATGGAGACTTAGTCATCTAGGCAATACCAGCTTTGGTTCTGCTCTATAGACATGAGAAACATCAAGCGGTAGAGTGTCAAAGGAAAGTCTTCTGTTCCATGGCTCTTTCATGGAAATCAAGCCAAATAGGAAGTAATCACCTTTATTCTTGGTGTGGTGACAAGGAGAACACATCCATGTGCAAAGTGTAAACCCGTACTGCAAAAGGCAAGTAAGTGTCTGCAGCAGCTTCTCTGCTTCCTGGGAACACAACCAAACAGACAAGAATTGTGTTTTGATCAACTCCAGAAAGCACGACATAGAAACAAAAAGCAGAGATCACTGTTCACTGGGAAAAGCAAAGCTTTATGTTACAGAGCTCTTTCATGGAAATTAAGCGAATTAGGCAGTAACAGCTTTGGTTCTTCTTCTAAGGACATGAAAGACACCAACCGGTGCAGTGTATAAGCCAGTAGTGGCTAAGGCAAAAAACTGTCTGCAGCAGCTTCTCTCTTTCCTGGGAACACAACCAAACAGACAAGAACTGTGATTTGATCAACTCCAGAAAGTAACACATTGAAACCAAATGCAGACTTCAGTGTTCAATCTGAAAAGCAAAGCTTGATGTTACAGAGCACTTTCATGGAGACTTAGTAATCTAGGCAATACCAGCTTTGGTTCTGCTCTATAGACATGAGAAACATCAAGCGGTAGAGTGTCAAAGGAAAGTTTTCTGTTCCATGGCTCTTTCATGGAAATCAAGCCAAATAGGAAGTAATCACCTTTATTCTTGGTGTGGTGACAAGGAGAACACATCCATGTGCAAAGTGTAAACCCGTACTGCAAAAGGCAAGTAAGTGTCTGCAGCAGCTTCTCTGCTTCCTGGGAACACAACCAAACAGACAAGAATTGTGTTTTGATCAACTCCAGAAAGCACGACATAGAAACAAAAAGCAGAGATCACTGTTCACTGGGAAAAGCAAAGCTTTATGTTACAGAGCTCTTTCATGGAAATTAAGCAAATTAGGCAGTAACAGCTTTGGTTCTTCTTCTAAGGACATGAAAGACACCAACCGGTGCAGTGTATAAGCCAGTAGTGGCTAAGGCAAAAAACTGTCTGCAGCAGCTTCTCTCTTTCCTGGGAACACAACCAAACAGACAAGAACTGTGATTTGATCAACTCCAGAAAGTAACACATTGAAACCAAATGCAGAATTCAGTGTTCAATCTGAAAAGCAAAGCTTGATGTTGCAGAGCACTTTCATGGAGACTTAGTAATCTAGGCAATACCAGCTTTGGTTCTGCTCTATAGACATGAGAAACATCAAGCGGTAGAGTGTCAAAGGAAAGTTTTCTGTTCCATGGCTCTTTCATGGAAATCAAGCCAAATAGGAAGTAATCACCTTTATTCTTGGTGTGGTGACAAGGAGAACACATCCATGTGCAAAGTGTAAACCCGTACTGCAAAAGGCAAGTAAGTGTCTGCAGCAGCTTCTCTGCTTCCTGGGAACACAACCAAACAGACAAGAATTGTGTTTTGATCAACTCCAGAAAGCACGACATAGAAACAAAAAGCAGAGATCACTGTTACCTGGGAAAAGCAAAGCTTTATGTTACAGAGCTCTTTCATGGAAATTAAGCGAATTAGGCAGTAACAGCTTTGGTTCTTCTTCTAAGGACATGAAAGACACCAACCGGTGCAGTGTATAAGCCAGTAGTGGCTAAGGCAAAAAACTGTCTGCAGCAGCTTCTCTGCTTCCTGGGAACACAAACAAACAGACAAGAATTGTGTTTTGATCAACTCCAGAAAGCACGACATAGAAACAAAAAGCAGAGATCACTGTTCACTGGGAAAAGCAAAGCTTTATGTTACAGAGCTCTTTCATGGAAATTAAGCAAATTAGGCAGTAACAGCTTTGGTTCTTCTTCTAAGGACATGAAAGACACCAACCGGTGCAGTGTATAAGCCAGTAGTGGCTAAGGCAAAAAACTGTCTGCAGCAGCTTCTCTCTTTCCTGGGAACACAACCAAACAGACAAGAACTGTGATTTGATCAACTCCAGAAAGTAACACATTGAAACCAAATGCAGACTTCAGTGTTCAATCTGAAAAGCAAAGCTTGATGTTGCAGAGCACTTTCATGGAGACACAGTAATCTTGGCAATACCAGCTTTGGTTCTGCTCTATAGACATGAGAAACATCAAGCGGTAGAGTGTCAAAGGAAAGTTTTCTGTTCCATGGCTCTTTCATGGAAATCAAGCCAAATAGGAAGTAATCACCTTTATTCTTGGTGTGGTGACAAGGAAAACGCATCCATGTGCAAAGTGTAAACCTGTACTGCAAAAGGCAAGTAAGTGTCTGCAGCAGCTTCTCTGCTTCCTGGGAACACAACCAAACAGACAAGAATTGTGTTTTGATCAACTCCAGAAAGCACGACATAGAAACAAAAAGCAGAGATCACTGTTCACTGGGAAAAGCAAAGCTTTATGTTACAGAGCTCTTTCATGGAAATTAAGCAAATTAGGCAGTAACAGCTTTGGTTCTTCTTCTAAGGACATGAAAGACACCAACCGGTGCAGTGTATAAGCCAGTAGTGGCTAAGGCAAAAAACTGTCTGCAGCAGCTTCTCTCTTTCCTGGGAACACAACCAAACAGACAAGAACTGTGATTTGATCAACTCCAGAAAGTAACACATTGAAACCAAATGCAGACTTCAGTGTTCAAGCTGAAAAGCAAAGCTTGATGTTACAGAGCACTTTCATGGAGACTTAGTCATCTAGGCAATACCAGCTTTGGTTCTGCTCTATAGACATGAGAAACATCAAGCGGTAGAGTGTCAAAGGAAAGTTTTCTGTTCCATGGCTCTTTCATGGAAATCAAGCCAAATAGGAAGTAATCACCTTTATTCTTGGTGTGGTGACAAGGAAAACGCATCCATGTGCAAAGTGTAAACCTGTACTGCAAAAGGCAAGTAAGTGTCTGCAGCAGCTTCTCTGCTTCCTGGGAACACAACCAAACAGACAAGAATTGTGTTTTGATCAACTCCAGAAAGCACGACATAGAAACAAAAAGCAGAGATCACTGTTCACTGGGAAAAGCAAAGCTTTATGTTACAGAGCTCTTTCATGGAAATTAAGCAAATTAGGCAGTAACAGCTTTGGTTCTTCTTCTAAGGACATGAAAGACACCAACCGGTGCAGTGTATAAGCCAGTAGTGGCTAAGGCAAAAAACTGTCTGCAGCAGCTTCTCTCTTTCCTGGGAACACAACCAAACAGACAAGAACTGTGATTTGATCAACTCCAGAAAGTAACACATTGAAACCAAATGCAGACTTCAGTGTTCAAGCTGAAAAGCAAAGCTTGATGTTACAGAGCACTTTCATGGAGACTTAGTCATCTAGGCAATACCAGCTTTGGTTCTGCTCTATAGACATGAGAAACATCAAGCGGTAGAGTGTCAAAGGAAAGTTTTCTGTTCCATGGCTCTTTCATGGAAATCAAGCCAAATAGGAAGTAATCACCTTTATTCTTGGTGTGGTGACAAGGAGAACACATCCATGTGCAAAGTGTAAACCCGTACTGCAAAAGGCAAGTAAGTGTCTGCAGCAGCTTCTCTGCTTCCTGGGAACACAACCAAACAGACAAGAATTGTGTTTTGATCAACTCCAGAAAGCACGACATAGAAACAAAAAGCAGAGATCACTGTTCACTGGGAAAAGCAAAGCTTTATGTTACAGAGCTCTTTCATGGAAATTAAGCAAATTAGGCAGTAACAGCTTTGGTTCTTCTTCTAAGGACATGAAAGACACCAACCGGTGCAGTGTATAAGCCAGTAGTGGCTAAGGCAAAAAACTGTCTGCAGCAGCTTCTCTCTTTCCTGGGAACACAACCAAACAGACAAGAACTGTGATTTGATCAACTCCAGAAAGTAACACATTGAAACCAAATGCAGACTTCAGTGTTCAATCTGAAAAGCAAAGCTTGATGTTACAGAGCACTTTCATGGAGACACAGTAATCTTGGCAATACCAGCTTTGGTTCTGCTCTATAGACATGAGAAACATCAAGCGGTAGAGTGTCAAAGGAAAGTTTTCTGTTCCATGGCTCTTTCATGGAAATCAAGCCAAATAGGAAGTAATCACCTTTATTCTTGGTGTGGTGACAAGGAAAACGCATCCATGTGCAAAGTGTAAACCTGTACTGCAAAAGGCAAGTAAGTGTCTGCAGCAGCTTCTCTGCTTCCTGGGAACACAAACAAACAGACAAGAATTGTGTTTTGATCAACTCCAGAAAGCACGACATAGAAACAAAAAGCAGAGATCACTGTTCACTGGGAAAAGCAAAGCTTTATGTTACAGAGCTCTTTCATGGAAATTAAGCAAATTAGTCAGTAACAGCTTTGGTTCTTCTTCTAAGGACATGAAAGACACCAACCGGTGCAGTGTATAAGCCAGTAGTGGCTAAGGCAAAAAACTGTCTGCAGCAGCTTCTCTCTTTCCTGGGAACACAACCAAACAGACAAGAACTGTGATTTGATCAACTCCAGAAAGTAACACATTGAAACCAAATGCAGACTTCAGTGTTCAAGCTGAAAAGCAAAGCTTGATGTTACAGAGCACTTTCATGGAGACTTAGTCATCTAGGCAATACCAGCTTTGGTTCTGCTCTATAGACATGAGAAACATCAAGCGGTAGAGTGTCAAAGGAAAGTTTTCTGTTCCATGGCTCTTTCATGGAAATCAAGCCAAATAGGAAGTAATCACCTTTATTCTTGGTGTGGTGACAAGGAAAACGCATCCATGTGCAAAGTGTAAACCTGTACTGCAAAAGGCAAGTAAGTGTCTGCAGCAGCTTCTCTGCTTCCTGGGAACACAACCAAACAGACAAGAATTGTGTTTTGATCAACTCCAGAAAGCACGACATAGAAACAAAAAGCAGAGATCACTGTTCACTGGGAAAAGCAAAGCTTTATGTTACAGAGCTCTTTCATGGAAATTAAGCAAATTAGGCAGTAACAGCTTTGGTTCTTCTTCTAAGGACATGAAAGACACCAACTGGTGCAGTGTATAAGCCAGTAGTGGCTAAGGCAAAAACTGTCTGCAGCAGCTTCTCTCTTTCCTGGGAACACAAACAAACAGACAAGAACTGTGATTTGATCAACTCCAGAAAGTAACACATTGAAACCAAATGCAGACTTCAGTGTTCAAGCTGAAAAGCAAAGCTTGATGTTACAGAGCACTTTCATGGAGACTTAGTCATCTAGGCAATACCAGCTTTGGTTCTGCTCTATAGACATGAGAAACATCAAGCGGTAGAGTGTCAAAGGAAAGTTTTCTGTTCCATGGCTCTTTCATGGAAATCAAGCCAAATAGGAAGTAATCACCTTTATTCTTGGTGTGGTGACAAGGAGAACACATCCATGTGCAAAGTGAAAACCTGTACTGCAAAAGGCAAGTAAGTGTCTGCAGCAGCTTCTCTGCTTCCTGGGAACACAACCAAACAGACAAGAATTGTGTTTTGATCAACTCCAGAAAGCACGACATAGAAACAAAAAGCAGAGATCACTGTTACCTGGGAAAAGCAAAGCTTTATGTTACAGAGCTCTTTCATGGAAATTAAGCGAATTAGGCAGTAACAGCTTTGGTTCTTCTTCTAAGGACATGAAAGACACCAACCGGTGCAGTGTATAAGCCAGTAGTGGTTAAGGCAAAAAACTGTCTGCAGCAGCTTCTCTCTTTCCTGGGAACACAACCAAACAGACAAGAACTGTGATTTGATCAACTCCAGAAAGTAACACATTGAAACCAAATGCAGACTTCAGTGTTCAAGCTGAAAAGCAAAGCTTGATGTTACAGAGCACTTTCATGGAGACTTAGTCATCTAGGCAATACCAGCTTTGGTTCTGCTCTATAGACATGAGAAACATCAAGCGGTAGAGTGTCAAAGGAAAGTTTTCTGTTCCATGGCTCTTTCATGGAAATCAAGCCAAATAGGAAGTAATCACCTTTATTCTTGGTGTGGTGACAAGGAAAACGCATCCATGTGCAAAGTGTAAACCTGTACTGCAAAAGGCAAGTAAGTGTCTGCAGCAGCTTCTCTGCTTCCTGGGAACACAACCAAACAGACAAGAATTGTGTTTTGATCAACTCCAGAAAGCACGACATAGAAACAAAAAGCAGAGATCACTGTTCACTGGGAAAAGCAAAGCTTTATGTTACAGAGCTCTTTCATGGAAATTAAGCGAATTAGGCAGTAACAGCTTTGGTTCTTCTTCTAAGGACATGAAAGACACCAACCGGTGCAGTGTATAAGCCAGTAGTGGCTAAGGCAAAAAACTGTCTGCAGCAGCTTCTCTCGTTCCTGGGAACACAACCAAACAGACAAGAACTGTGATTTGATCAACTCCAGAAAGTAACACATTGAAACCAAATGCAGACTTCAGTGTTCAAGCTGAAAAGCAAAGCTTGATGTTACAGAGCACTTTCATGGAGACTTAGTCATCTAGGCAATACCAGCTTTGGTTCTGCTCTATAGACATGAGAAACATCAAGCGGTAGAGTGTCAAAGGAAAGTTTTCTGTTCCATGGCTCTTTCATGGAAATCAAGCCAAATAGGAAGTAATCACCTTTATTCTTGGTGTGGTGACAAGGAGAACACATCCATGTGCAAAGTGTAAACCCGTACTGCAAAAGGCAAGTAAGTGTCTGCAGCAGCTTCTCTGCTTCCTGGGAACACAACCAAACAGACAAGAATTGTGTTTTGATCAACTCCAGAAAGCACGACATAGAAACAAAAAGCAGAGATCACTGTTACCTGGGAAAAGCAAAGCTTTATGTTACAGAGCTCTTTCATGGAAATTAAGCGAATTAGGCAGTAACAGCTTTGGTTCTTCTTCTAAGGACATGAAAGACACCAACCGGTGCAGTGTATAAGCCAGTAGTGGCTAAGGCAAAAAACTGTCTGCAGCAGCTTCTCTCTTTCCTGGGAACACAACCAAACAGACAAGAACTGTGATTTGATCAACTCCAGAAAGTAACACATTGAAACCAAATGCAGACTTCAGTGTTCAAGCTGAAAAGCAAAGCTTGATGTTACAGAGCACTTTCATGGAGGCTTAGTCATCTAGGCAATACCAGCTTTGGTTCTGCTCTATAGACATGAGAAACATCAAGCGGTAGAGTGTCAAAGGAAAGTTTTCTGTTCCATGGCTCTTTCATGGAAATCAAGCCAAATAGGAAGTAATCACCTTTATTCTTGGTGTGGTGACAAGGAGAACACATCCATGTGCAAAGTGTAAACCTGTACTACAAAAGGCAAGTAAGTGTCTGCAGCAGCTTCTCTGCTTCCTGGGAACACAACCAAACAGACAAGAATTGTGTTTTGATCAACTCCAGAAGCACGACATAGAAACAAAAAGCAGAGATCACTGTTACCTGGGAAAAGCAAAGCTTTATGTTACAGAGCTCTTTCATGGAAATTAAGCAAATTAGGCAGTAACAGCTTTGGTTCTTCTTCTAAGGACATGAAAGACACCAACCGGTGCAGTGTATAAGCCAGTAGTGGCTAAGGCAAAAAACTGTCTGCAGCAGCTTCTCTGCTTCCTGGGAACACAAACAAACAGACAAGAATTGTGTTTTGATCAACTCCAGAAAGCACGACATAGAAACAAAAAGCAGAGATCACTGTTCACTGGGAAAAGCAAAGCTTTATGTTACAGAGCTCTTCATGGAAATTAAGCAAATTAGGCAGTAACAGCTTTGGTTCTTCTTCTAAGGACATGAAAGACACCAACCGGTGCAGTGTATAAGCCAGTAGTGGCTAAGGCAAAAAACTGTCTGCAGCAGCTTCCTCTCTTTCCTGGGAACACAACCAAACAGACAAGAACTGTGATTTGATCAACTCCAGAAAGTAACACATTGAAACAAATGCAGAATTCAGTGTTCAATCTGAAAAGCAAAGCTTGATGTTGCAGAGCACTTTCATGGAGACTTAGTAATCTAGGCAATACCAGCTTTGGTTCTGCTCTATAGACATGAGAAACATCAAGCGGTAGAGTGTCAAAGGAAAGTTTTCTGTTCCATGGCTCTTTCATGGAAATCAAGCCAAATAGGAAGTAATCACCTTTATTCTTGGTGTGGTGACAAGGAGAACACATCCATGTGCAAAGTGTAAACCCGTACTGCAAAAGGCAAGTAAGTGTCTGCAGCAGCTTCTCTGCTTCCTGGGAACACAACCAAACAGACAAGAATTTGTGTTTTGATCAACTCCAGAAAGCACGACATAGAAACAAAAAGCAGAGATCACTGTTACCTGGGAAAAGCAAAGCTTTATGTTACAGAGCTCTTTCATGGAAATTAAGCAAATTAGGCAGTAACAGCTTTGGTTCTTCTTCTAAGACATGAAAGACACCAACCGGTGCAGTGTATAAGCCAGTAGTGGCTAAGGCAAAAAACTGTCTGCAGCAGCTTCTCTCTTTCCTGGGAACACAACCAAACAGACAAGAACTGTGATTTGATCAACTCCAGAAAGTAACACATTGAAACCAAATGCAGAATTCAGTGTTCAATCTGAAAAGCAAAGCTTGATGTTGCAGAGCACTTTCATGGAGACTTAGTCATCTAGGCAATACCAGCTTTGGTTCTGCTCTATAGACATGAGAAACATCAAGCGGTAGAGTGTCAAAGGAAAGTTTTCTGTTCCATGGCTCTTTCATGGAAATCAAGCCAAATAGGAAGTAATCACCTTTATTCTTGGTGTGGTGACAAGGAAAACGCATCCATGTGCAAAGTGTAACCTGTACTGCAAAAGGTAAGTAAGTGTCTGCAGCAGCTTCTCTGCTTCCTGGAACACAACCAAACAGACAAGAATTGTGTTTTGATCAACTCCAGAAAGCACGACATAGAAACAAAAAGCAGAGATCACTGTTCACTGGGAAAAGCAAAGCTTTATGTTACAGAGCTCTTTCATGGAAATTAAGCGAATTAGGCAGTAACAGCTTTGGTTCTTCTTCTAAGGACATGAAAGACACCAACCGGTGCAGTGTATAAGCCAGTAGTGGCTAAGGCAAAAACTGTCTGCAGCAGCTTCTCTCTTTCCTGGGAACACAACCAAACAGACAAGAACTGTGATTTGATCAACTCCAGAAAGTAACACATTGAAACCAAATGCAGACTTCAGTGTTCATCTGAAAAGCAAAGCTTGATGTTACAGAGCAACTTTCATGGAGACTTAGTCATCTAGGCAATACCAGCTTTGGTTCTGCTCTATAGACATGAGAACATCAAGCGGTAGAGGTGTCAAAGGAAAGTTTCTGTTCCATGGCTCTTTCATGGAAATCAAGCCAAATAGGAAGTAATCACCTTTATTCTTGGTGTGGTGACAAGGAGAACACATCCATGTGCAAAGTGTAAACCCGTACTGCAAAGACAAAAGTAAGTGTCTGCAGCAGCTTCTCTGCTTCCTGGGAACACAACCAAACAGACAAGAATTGTGTTTATGATCAACTCCAGAAAGCACGACATAGAAACAAAAAGCAGAGATCACTGTTCACTGGGAAAAGCAAAGCTTTATGTTACAGAGCTCTTTCATGGAAATTAAGCGAATTAGGCAGTAACAGCTTTGGTTCTTCTTCTAAGGACATGAAAGACACCAACCGGTGCAGTGTATAAGCCAGTAGGTGGATAAGGCAAAAAACTGTCTGTAGCAGCTTCTCTGCTTCCTGGGAACACAAACAAACAGACAAGAATTGTGTTTTGATCAACTCCAGAAAGCACGACATAGAAACAAAAAGCAGAGATCACTGTTCACTGGGAAAAGCAAAGCTTTATGTTACAGAGCTCTTCATGGAAATTAAGCAAATTAGGCAGTAACAGCTTTGGTTCTTCTTCTAAGGACATGAAAGACACCAACCGGTGCAGTGTATAAGCCAGTAGTGGCTAAGGCAAAAAACTGTCTGCAGCAGCTTCTCTCTTTCCTGGGAACACAACCAAACAGACAAGAACTGTGATTTGATCAACTCCAGAAAGTAACACATTGAAACCAAATGCAGACTTCAGTGTTCAATCTGAAAAGCAAAGCTTGATGTTGCAGAGCACTTTCATGGAGACACAGTAATCTTGGCAATACCAGCTTTGGTTCTGCTCTATAGACATGAGAAACATCAAGCGGTAGAGTGTCAAAGGAAAGTTTTCTGATCCATGGCTCTTTCATGGAAATCAAGCCAAATAGGAAGTAATCACCTTTATTCTTGGTGTGGTGACAAGGAAACGCATCCATGTGCAAAGTGTAAACCTGTACTGCAAAAGGCAAGTAAGTGTCTGCAGCAGCTTCTCTGCTTCCTGGGAACACAACCAAACAGACAAGAATTGTGTTTTGATCAACTCCAGAAAGCACGACATAGAAACAAAAAGCAGAGATCACTGTTCACTGGGAAAAGCAAAGCTTTATGTTACAGAGCTCTTTCATGGAAATTAAGCAAATTAGGCAGTAACAGCTTTGGTTCTTCTTCTAAGGACATGAAAGACACCAACCGGTGCAGTGTATAAGCCAGTAGTGGCTAAGGCAAAAAACTGTCTGCAGCAGCTTCTCTCTTTCCTGGGAACACAACCAAACAGACAAGAACTGTGAATTTGATCAACTCCAGAAAGTAACACATTGAAACCAAATGCAGAATTCAGTGTTCAATCTGAAAAGCAAAGCTTGATGTTGCAGAGCACTTTCATGGAGACTTAGTAATCTAGGCAATACCAGCTTTGGTTCTGCTCTATAGACATGAGAAACATCAAGCGGTAGAGTGTCAAAGGAAAGTTTTCTGTTCCATGGCTCTTTCATGGAAATCAAGCCAAATAGGAAGTAATCACCTTATTCTTGGTGTGGTGACAAGGAGAACACATCCATGTGCAAAGTGTAAACCCGTACTGCAAAAGGCAAGTAAGTGTCTGCAGCAGCTTCTCTGCTTCCTGGGAACACAACCAAACAGACAAGAATTGTGTTTTGATCAACTCCAGAAAGCACGACATAGAAACAAAAAGCAGAGATCACTGTTACCTGGGAAAAGCAAAGCTTTATGTTACAGAGCTCTTTCATGGAAATTAAGCAAATTAGGCAGTAACAGCTTTGTTCTTCTTCTAAGGACATGAAAGACACCAACCGGTGCAGTGTATAAGCCAGTAGTGGCTAAGGCAAAAAACTGTCTGCAGCAGCTTCTCTCTTTCCTGGGAACACAACCAAACAGACAAGAACTGTGATTTGATCAACTCCAGAAAGTAACACATTGAAACCAAATGCAGAATTCAGTGTTCAATCTGAAAGCAAAGCTTGATGTTGCAGAGCACTTTCATGGAGACTTAGTCATCTAGGCAATACCAGCTTTGGTTCTGCTCTATAGACATGAGAAACATCAAGCGGTAGAGTGTCAAAAGGAAAGTTTTCTGTTCCATGGCTCTTTCATGGAAATCAAGCCAAATAGGAAGTAATCACCTTTATTCTTGGTGTGGTGACAAGGAAAACGCATCCATGTGCAAAGTGTAAACCTGTACTGCAAAAGGTAAGTAAGTGTCTGCAGCAGCTTCTCTGCTTCCTGGGAACACAACCAAACAGACAAGAATTGTGTTTTGATCAACTCCAGAAAGCACGACATAGAAACAAAAAGCAGAGATCACTGTTCACTGGAAAAGCAAAGCTTTATGTTACAGAGCTCTTTCATGGAAATTAAGCGAATTAGGCAGTAACAGCTTTGGTTCTTCTTCTAAGGACATGAAAGACACCAACCGGTGCAGTGTATAAGCCAGTAGTGGCTAAGGCAAAAAACTGTCTGCAGCAGCTTCTCTCTTTCCTGGGAACACAACCAAACAGACAAGAACTGTGATTTGATCAACTCCAGAAAGTAACACATTGAAACCAAATGCAGACTTCAGTGTTCAATCTGAAAAGCAAAGCTTGATGTTACAGAGCACTTTCATGGAGACTTAGTCATCTAGGCAATACCAGCTTTGGTTCTGCTCTATAGACATGAGAAACATCAAGCGGTAGAGTGTCAAAGGAAAGTTTTCTGTTCCATGGCTCTTTCATGGAAATCAAGCCAAATAGGAAGTAATCACCTTTATTCTTGGTGTGGTGACAAGGAGTACACATCCATGTGCAAAGTGTAAACCCGTACTGCAAAAGACAAGTAAGTGTCTGCAGCAGCTTCTCTGCTTCCTGGGAACACAACCAAACAGACAAGAATTGTGTTTTGATCAACTCCAGAAAGCACGACATAGAAACAAAAAGCAGAGATCACTGTTCACTGGGAAAAGCAAAGCTTTATGTTACAGAGCTCTTTCATGGAAATTAAGCGAATTAGGCAGTAACAGCTTTGGTTCTTCTTCTAAGGACATGAAAGACACCAACCGGTGCAGTGTATAAGCCAGTAGTGGATAAGGCAAAAAACTGTCTGTAGCAGCTTCTCTGCTTCCTGGGAACACAACAAAACAGACAAGAATTGTGTTTTGATCAACTCCAGAAAGCACGACATAGAAACAAAAAGCAGAGATCACTGTTACCTGGAAAAGCAAAGCTTTATGTTACAGAGCTCTTTCATGGAAATTAAGCAAATTAGGCAGTAACAGCTTTGGTTCTTCTTCTAAGGACATGAAAGACACCAACCGGTGCAGTGTATAAGCCAGTAGTGGCTAAGGCAAAAAACTGTCTGCAGCAGCTTCTCTGCTTCCTGGGAACACAACCAAACAGACAAGAACTGTGATTTGATCAACTCCAGAAAGTAACACATTGAAACCAAATGCAGACTTCAGTGTTCAATCTGAAAAGCAAAGCTTGATGTTGCAGAGCACTTTCATGGAGACACAGTAATCTTGGCAATACCAGCTTTGGTTCTGCTCTATAGACATGAGAAACATCAAGCGGTAGAGTGTCAAAGGAAAGTTTTCTGTTCCATGGCTCTTTCATGGAAATCAAGCCAAATAGGAAGTAATCACCTTTATTCTTGGTGTGGTGACAAGGAAAACGCATCCATGTGCAAAGTGTAAACCTGTACTGCAAAAGGCAAGTAAGTGTCTGCAGCAGCTTCTCTGCTTCCTGGGAACACAACCAACAGACAAGAATTGTGTTTTGATCAACTCCAGAAAGCACGACATAGAAACAAAAAGCAGAGATCACTGTTCACTGGGAAAAGCAAAGCTTTATGTTACAGAGCTCTTTCATGGAAATTAAGCAAATTAGGCAGTAACAGCTTTGGTTCTTCTTCTAAGGACATGAAAGACACCAACCGGTGCAGTGTATAAGCCAGTAGTGGCTAAGGCAAAAAACTGTCTGCAGCAGCTTCTCTCTTTCCTGGGAACACAACCAAACAGACAAGAACTGTGATTTGATCAACTCCAGAAAGTAACACATTGAAACCAAATGCAGACTTCAGTGTTCAAGCTGAAAAGCAAAGCTTGATGTTACAGAGCACTTTCATGAGACTTAGTCATCTAGGCAATACCAGCTTTGGTTCTGCTCTATAGACATGAGAAACATCAAGCGGTAGAGTGTCAAAGGAAAGTTTTCTGTTCCATGGCTCTTTCATGGAAATCAAGCCAAATAGGAAGTAATCACCTTTATTCTTGGTGTGGTGACAAGGAAAACGCATCCATGTGCAAAGTGTAAACCTGTACTGCAAAAGGCAAGTAAGTGTCTGCAGCAGCTTCTCTGCTTCCTGGGAACACAACCAAACAGACAAGAATTGTGTTTTGATCAACTCCAGAAAGCACGACATAGAAACAAAAAGCAGAGATCACTGTTCACTGGGAAAAGCAAAGCTTTATGTTACAGAGCTCTTTCATGGAAATTAAGCAAATTAGGCAGTAACAGCTTTGGTTCTTCTTCTAAGGACATGAAAGACACCAACCGGTGCAGTGTATAAGCCAGTAGTGGCTAAGGCAAAAAACTGTCTGCAGCAGCTTCTCTCTTTCCTGGGAACACAACCAAACAGACAAGAACTGTGATTTGATCAACTCCAGAAAGTAACACATTGAAACCAAATGCAGACTTCAGTGTTCAAGCTGAAAAGCAAAGCTTGATGTTACAGAGCACTTTCATGGAGACTTAGTCATCTAGGCAATACCAGCTTTGGTTCTGCTCTATAGACATGAGAAACATCAAGCGGTAGAGTGTCAAAGGAAAGTTTTCTGTTCCATGGCTCTTTCATGGAAATCAAGCCAAATAGGAAGTAATCACCTTTATTCTTGGTGTGGTGACAAGGAGAACACATCCATGTGCAAAGTGTAAACCCGTACTGCAAAAGGCAAGTAAGTGTCTGTAGCAGCTTCTCTGCTTCCTGGGAACACAACCAAACAGACAAGAATTGTGTTTTGATCAACTCCAGAAAGCACGACATAGAAACAAAAAGCAGAGATCACTGTTACCTGGGAAAAGCAAAGCTTTATGTTACAGAGCTCTTTCATGGAAATTAAGCGAATTAGGCAGTAACAGCTTTGGTTCTTCTTCTAAGGACATGAAAGACACCAACCGGTGCAGTGTATAAGCCAGTAGTGGCTAAGGCAAAAAACTGTCTGCAGCAGCTTCTCTCTTTCCTGGGAACACAACCAAACAGACAAGAACTGTGATTTGATCAACTCCAGAAAGTAACACATTGAAACCAAATGCAGACTTCAGTGTTCAAGCTGAAAAGCAAAGCTTGATGTTACAGAGCACTTTCATGGAGACTTAGTCATCTAGGCAATACCAGCTTTGGTTCTGCTCTATAGACATGAGAAACATCAAGCGGTAGAGTGTCAAAGGAAAGTTTTCTGTTCCATGGCTCTTTCATGGAAATCAAGCCAAATAGGAAGTAATCACCTTTATTCTTGGTGTGGTGACAAGGAGAACACATCCATGTGCAAAGTGTAAACCCGTACTGCAAAAGGCAAGTAAGTGTCTGCAGCAGCTTCTCTGCTTCCTGGGAACACAACCAAACAGACAAGAATTGTGTTTTGATCAACTCCAGAAAGCACGACATAGAAACAAAAAGCAGAGATCACTGTTCACTGGGAAAAGCAAAGCTTTATGTTACAGAGCTCTTTCATGGAAATTAAGCGAATTAGGCAGTAACAGCTTTGGTTCTTCTTCTAAGGACATGAAAGACACCAACCGGTGCAGTGTATAAGCCAGTAGTGGCTAAGGCAAAAAACTGTCTGCAGCAGCTTCTCTCTTTCCTGGGAACACAACCAAACAGACAAGAACTGTGATTTGATCAACTCCAGAAAGTAACACATTGAAACCAAATGCAGACTTCAGTGTTCAATCTAAAAAGCAAAGCTTGATGTTACAGAGCACTTTCATGGAGACTTAGTCATCTAGGCAATACCAGCTTTGGTTCTGCTCTATAGACATGAGAAACATCAAGCGGTAGAGTGTCAAAGGAAAGTTTTCTGTTCCATGGCTCTTTCATGGAAATCAAGCCAAATAGGAAGTAATCACCTTTATTCTTGGTGTGGTGACAAGGAAAACGCATCCATGTGCAAAGTGTAAACCTGTACTGCAAAAGGCAAGTAAGTGTCTGCAGCAGCTTCTCTGCTTCCTGGGAACACAACCAAACAGACAAGAATTGTGTTTTGATCAACTCCAGAAAGCACGACATAGAAACAAAAAGCAGAGATCACTGTTCACTGGGAAAAGCAAAGCTTTATGTTACAGAGCTCTTTCATGGAAATTAAGCGAATTAGGCAGTAACAGCTTTGGTTCTTCTTATAAGGACATGAAAGACACCAACCGGTGCAGTGTATAAGCCAGTAGTGGCTAAGGCAAAAAACTGTCTGCAGCAGCTTCTCTCTTTCCTGGGAACACAACCAAACAGACAAGAACTGTGATTTGATCAACTCCAGAAAGTAACACATTGAAACCAAATGCAGACTTCAGTGTTCAATCTGAAAAGCAAAGCTTGATGTTACAGAGCACTTTCATGGAGACTTAGTCATCTAGGCAATACCAGCTTTGGTTCTGCTCTATAGACATGAGAAACATCAAGCGGTAGAGTGTCAAAGGAAAGTTTTCTGTTCCATGGCTCTTTCATGGAAATCAAGCCAAATAGGAAGTAATCACCTTTATTCTTGGTGTGGTGACAAGGAGAACACATCCATGTGCAAAGTGTAAACCCGTACTGCAAAAGGCAAGTAAGTGTCTGCAGCAGCTTCTCTGCTTCCTGGGAACACAACCAAACAGACAAGAATTGTGTTTTGATCAACTCCAGAAAGCATGACATAGAAACAAAAAGCAGAGATCACTGTTCACTGGGAAAAGCAAAGCTTTATGTTACAGAGCTCTTTCATGGAAATTAAGCAAATTAGGCAGTAACAGCTTTGGTTCTTCTTCTAAGGACATGAAAGACACCAACCGGTGCAGTGTATAAGCCAGTAGTGGATAAGGCAAAAAACTGTCTGTAGCAGCTTCTCTGCTTCCTGGGAACACAACCAAACAGACAAGAATTGTGTTTTGATCAACTCCAGAAAGCACGACATAGAAACAAAAAGCAGAGATCACTGTTACCTGGGAAAAGCAAAGCTTTATGTTACAGAGCTCTTTCATGGAAATTAAGCAAATTAGGCAGTAACAGCTTTGGTTCTTCTTCTAAGGACATGAAAGACACCAACCGGTGCAGTGTATAAGCCAGTAGTGGCTAAGGCAAAAAACTGTCTGCAGCAGCTTCTCTCTTTCCTGGGAACACAACCAAACAGACAAGAACTGTGATTTGATCAACTCCAGAAAGTAACACATTGAAACCAAATGCAGACTTCAGTGTTCAAGCTGAAAAGCAAAGCTTGATGTTACAGAGCACTTTCATGGAGACTTAGTCATCTAGGCAATACCAGCTTTGGTTCTGCTCTATAGACATGAGAAACATCAAGCGGTAGAGTGTCAAAGGAAAGTTTTCTGTTCCATGGCTCTTTCATGGAAATCAAGCCAAATAGGAAGTAATCACCTTTATTCTTGGTGTGGTGACAAGGAAAACGCATCCATGTGCAAAGTGTAAACCTGTACTGCAAAAGGCAAGTAAGTGTCTGCAGCAGCTTCTCTGCTTCCTGGGAACACAACCAAACAGACAAGAATTGTGTTTTGATCAACTCCAGAAAGCACGACATAGAAACAAAAAGCAGAGATCACTGTTCACTGGGAAAAGCAAAGCTTTATGTTACAGAGCTCTTTCATGGAAATTAAGCGAATTAGGCAGTAACAGCTTTGGTTCTTCTTCTAAGGACATGAAAGACACCAACCGGTGCAGTGTATAAGCCAGTAGTGGCTAAGGCAAAAAACTGTCTGTAGCAGCTTCTCTCTTTCCTGGGAACACAACCAAACAGACAAGAACTGTGATTTGATCAACTCCAGAAAGTAACACATTGAAACCAAATGCAGACTTCAGTGTTCAAGCTGAAAAGCAAAGCTTGATGTTACAGAGCACTTTCATGGAGACTTAGTCATCTAGGCAATACCAGCTTTGGTTCTGCTCTATAGACATGAGAAACATCAAGCGGTAGAGTGTCAAAGGAAAGTTTTCTGTTCCATGGCTCTTTCATGGAAATCAAGCCAAATAGGAAGTAATCACCTTTATTCTTGGTGTGGTGACAAGGAGAACACATCCATGTGCAAAGTGTAAACCCGTACTGCAAAAGGCAAGTAAGTGTCTGCAGCAGCTTCTCTGCTTCCTGGGAACACAACCAAACAGACAAGAATTGTGTTTTGATCAACTCCAGAAAGCACGACATAGAAACAAAAAGCAGAGATCACTGTTCACTGGGAAAAGCAAAGCTTTATGTTACAGAGCTCTTTCATGGAAATTAAGCGAATTAGGCAGTAACAGCTTTGGTTCTTCTTCTAAGGACATGAAAGACACCAACCGGTGCAGTGTATAAGCCAGTAGTGGCTAAGGCAAAAAACTGTCTGCAGCAGCTTCTCTCTTTCCTGGGAACACAACCAAACAGACAAGAACTGTGATTTGATCAACTCCAGAAAGTAACACATTGAAACCAAATGCAGACTTCAGTGTTCAAGCTGAAAAGCAAAGCTTGATGTTACAGAGCACTTTCATGGAGACTTAGTCATCTAGGCAATACCAGCTTTGGTTCTGCTCTATAGACATGAGAAACATCAAGCGGTAGAGTGTCAAAGGAAAGTTTTCTGTTCCATGGCTCTTTCATGGAAATCAAGCCAAATAGGAAGTAATCACCTTTATTCTTGGTGTGGTGACAAGGAGAACACATCCATGTGCAAAGTGTAAACCCGTACTGCAAAAGGCAAGTAAGTGTCTGCAGCAGCTTCTCTGCTTCCTGGGAACACAACCAAACAGACAAGAATTGTGTTTTGATCAACTCCAGAAAGCACGACATAGAAACAAAAAGCAGAGATCACTGTTCACTGGGAAAAGCAAAGCTTTATGTTACAGAGCTCTTTCATGGAAATTAAGCAAATTAGGCAGTAACAGCTTTGGTTCTTCTTCTAAGGACATGAAAGACACCAACCGGTGCAGTGTATAAGCCAGTAGTGGCTAAGGCAAAAAACTGTCTGCAGCAGCTTCTCTCTTTCCTGGGAACACAACCAAACAGACAAGAACTGTGATTTGATCAACTCCAGAAAGTAACACATTGAAACCAAATGCAGACTTCAGTGTTCAATCTAAAAAGCAAAGCTTCATGTTGCAGAGCACTTTCATGGAGACTTAGTCATCTAGGCAATACCAGCTTTGGTTCTGCTCTATAGACATGAGAAACATCAAGCGGTAGAGTGTCAAAGGAAAGTTTTCTGTTCCATGGCTCTTTCATGGAAATCAAGCCAAATAGGAAGTAATCACCTTTATTCTTGGTGTGGTGACAAGGAAAACGCATCCATGTGCAAAGTGTAAACCTGTACTGCAAAAGGCAAGTAAGTGTCTGCAGCAGCTTCTCTGCTTCCTGGGAACACAACCAAACAGACAAGAATTGTGTTTTGATCAACTCCAGAAAGCACGACATAGAAACAAAAAGCAGAGATCACTGTTCACTGGGAAAAGCAAAGCTTTATGTTACAGAGCTCTTTCATGGAAATTAAGCGAATTAGGCAGTAACAGCTTTGGTTCTTCTTCTAAGGACATGAAAGACACCAACCGGTGCAGTGTATAAGCCAGTAGTGGCTAAGGCAAAAAACTGTCTGCAGCAGCTTCTCTCTTTCCTGGGAACACAACCAAACAGACAAGAACTGTGATTTGATCAACTCCAGAAAGTAACACATTGAAACCAAATGCAGACTTCAGTGTTCAAGCTGAAAAGCAAAGCTTGATGTTACAGAGCACTTTCATGGAGACTTAGTCATCTAGGCAATACCAGCTTTGGTTCTGCTCTATAGACATGAGAAACATCAAGCGGTAGAGTGTCAAAGGAAAGTTTTCTGTTCCATGGCTCTTTCATAGAAATCAAGCCAAATAGGAAGTAATCACCTTTATTCTTGGTGTGGTGACAAGGAGAACACATCCATGTGCAAAGTGTAAACCCGTACTGCAAAAGGCAAGTAAGTGTCTGCAGCAGCTTCTCTGCTTCCTGGGAACACAACCAAACAGACAAGAATTGTGTTTTGATCAACTCCAGAAAGCACGACATAGAAACAAAAAGCAGAGATCACTGTTCACTGGGAAAAGCAAAGCTTTATGTTACAGAGCTCTTTCATGGAAATTAAGCAAATTAGGCAGTAACAGCTTTGGTTCTTCTTCTAAGGACATGAAAGACACCAACCGGTGCAGTGTATAAGCCAGTAGTGGCTAAGGCAAAAAACTGTCTGCAGCAGCTTCTCTCTTTCCTGGGAACACAACCAAACAGACAAGAACTGTGATTTGATCAACTCCAGAAAGTAACACATTGAAACCAAATGCAGACTTCAGTGTTCAAGCTGAAAAGCAAAGCTTGATGTTACAGAGCACTTTCATGGAGGCTTAGTCATCTAGGCAATACCAGCTTTGGTTCTGCTCTATAGACATGAGAAACATCAAGCGGTAGAGTGTCAAAGGAAAGTTTTCTGTTCCATGGCTCTTTCATGGAAATCAAGCCAAATAGGAAGTAATCACCTTTATTCTTGGTGTGGTGACAAGGAGAACACATCCATGTGCAAAGTGTAAACCCGTACTGCAAAAGGCAAGTAAGTGTCTGCAGCAGCTTCTCTGCTTCCTGGGAACACAAACAAACAGACAAGAATTGTGTTTTGATCAACTCCAGAAAGCACGACATAGAAACAAAAAGCAGAGATCACTGTTCACTGGGAAAAGCAAAGCTTTATGTTACAGAGCTCTTTCATGGAAATTAAGCAAATTAGGCAGTAACAGCTTTGGTTCTTCTTCTAAGGACATGAAAGACACCAACCGGTGCAGTGTATAAGCCAGTAGTGGCTAAGGCAAAAAACTGTCTGCAGCAGCTTCTCTCTTTCCTGGGAACACAACCAAACAGACAAGAACTGTGATTTGATCAACTCCAGAAAGTAACACATTGAAACCAAATGCAGACTTCAGTGTTCAAGCTGAAAAGCAAAGCTTGATGTTACAGAGCACTTTCATGGAGACTTAGTAATCTAGGCAATACCAGCTTTGGTTCTGCTCTATAGACATGAGAAACATCAAGCGGTAGAGTGTCAAAGGAAAGTTTTCTGTTTCATGGCTCTTTCATGGAAATCAAGCCAAATAGGAAGTAATCACCTTTATTCTTGGTGTGGTGACAAGGAGAACACATCCATGTGCAAAGTGTAAACCCGTACTGCAAAAGGCAAGTAAGTGTCTGCAGCAGCTTCTCTGCTTCCTGGGAACACAACCAAACAGACAAGAATTGTGTTTTGATCAACTCCAGAAAGCACGACATAGAAACAAAAAGCAGAGATCACTGTTCACTGGGAAAAGCAAAGCTTTATGTTACAGAGCTCTTTCATGGAAATTAAGCAAATTAGGCAGTAACAGCTTTGGTTCTTCTTCTAAGGACATGAAAGACACCAACCGGTGCAGTGTATAAGCCAGTAGTGGCTAAGGCAAAAAACTGTCTGCAGCAGCTTCTCTCTTTCCTGGGAACACAACCAAACAGACAAGAACTGTGATTTGATCAACTCCAGAAAGTAACACATTGAAACCAAATGCAGACTTCAGTGTTCAAGCTGAAAAGCAAAGCTTGATGTTACAGAGCACTTTCATGGAGACTTAGTCATCTAGGCAATACCAGCTTTGGTTCTGCTCTATAGACATGAGAAACATCAAGCGGTAGAGTGTCAAAGGAAAGTTTTCTGTTCCATGGCTCTTTCATGGAAATCAAGCCAAATAGGAAGTAATCACCTTTATTCTTGGTGTGGTGACAAGGAGAACACATCCATGTGCAAAGTGTAAACCCGTACTGCAAAAGGCAAGTAAGTGTCTGCAGCAGCTTCTCTGCTTCCTGGGAACACAACCAAACAGACAAGAATTGTGTTTTGATCAACTCCAGAAAGCACGACATAGAAACAAAAAGCAGAGATCACTGTTCACTGGGAAAAGCAAAGCTTTATGTTACAGAGCTCTTTCATGGAAATTAAGCAAATTAGGCAGTAACAGCTTTGGTTCTTCTTCTAAGGACATGAAAGACACCAACCGGTGCAGTGTATAAGCCAGTAGTGGCTAAGGCAAAAAACTGTCTGCAGCAGCTTCTCTCTTTCCTGGGAACACAACCAAACAGACAAGAACTGTGATTTGATCAACTCCAGAAAGTAACACATTGAAACCAAATGCAGACTTCAGTGTTCAAGCTGAAAAGCAAAGCTTGATGTTACAGAGCACTTTCATGGAGACTTAGTCATCTAGGCAATACCAGCTTTGGTTCTGCTCTATAGACATGAGAAACATCAAGCGGTAGAGTGTCAAAGGAAAGTCTTCTGTTCCATGGCTCTTTCATGGAAATCAAGCCAAATAGGAAGTAATCACCTTTATTCTTGGTGTGGTGACAAGGAGAACACATCCATGTGCAAAGTGTAAACCCGTACTGCAAAAGGCAAGTAAGTGTCTGCAGCAGCTTCTCTGCTTCCTGGGAACACAACCAAACAGACAAGAATTGTGTTTTGATCAACTCCAGAAAGCACGACATAGAAACAAAAAGCAGAGATCACTGTTCACTGGGAAAAGCAAAGCTTTATGTTACAGAGCTCTTTCATGGAAATTAAGCAAATTAGGCAGTAACAGCTTTGGTTCTTCTTCTAAGGACATGAAAGACACCAACCGGTGCAGTGTATAAGTCAGTAGTGGCTAAGGCAAAAAACTGTCTGCAGCAGCTTCTCTCTTTCCTGGGAACACAGCCAAACAGACAAGAACTGTGATTTGATCAACTCCAGAAAGTAACACATTGAAACCAAATGCAGACTTCAGTGTTCAATCTGAAAAGCAAAGCTTGATGTTACAGAGCACTTTCATGGAGACTTAGTCATCTAGGCAATACCAGCTTTGGTTCTGCTCTATAGACATGAGAAACATCAAGCGGTAGAGTGTCAAAGGAAAGTTTTCTGTTCCATGGCTCTTTCATGGAAATCAAGCCAAATAGGAAGTAATCACCTTTATTCTTGGTGTGGTGACAAGGAGAACACATCCATGTGCAAAGTGTAAACCCGTACTGCAAAAGGCAAGTAAGTGTCTGCAGCAGCTTCTCTGCTTCCTGGGAACACAACCAAACAGACAAGAATTGTGTTTTGATCAACTCCAGAAAGCACGACATAGAAACAAAAAGCAGAGATCACTGTTCACTGGGAAAAGCAAAGCTTTATGTTACAGAGCTCTTTCATGGAAATTAAGCGAATTAGGCAGTAACAGCTTTGGTTCTTCTTCTAAGGACATGAAAGACACCAACCGGTGCAGTGTATAAGCCAGTAGTGGATAAGGCAAAAAACTGTCTGCAGCAGCTTCTCTCTTTCCTGGGAACACAAACAAACAGACAAGAATTGTGTTTTGATCAACTCCAGAAAGCACGACATAGAAACAAAAAGCAGAGATCACTGTTCACTGGGAAAAGCAAAGCTTTATGTTACAGAGCTCTTTCATGGAAATTAAGCAAATTAGGCAGTAACAGCTTTGGTTCTTCTTCTAAGGACATGAAAGACACCAACCGGTGCAGTGTATAAGCCAGTAGTGGATAAGGCAAAAAACTGTCTGCAGCAGCTTCTCTCTTTCCTGGGAACACAACCAAACAGACAAGAACTGTGATTTGATCAACTTCAGAAAGTAACACATTGAAACCAAATGCAGACTTCAGTGTTCAAGCTGAAAAGCAAAGCTTGATGTTACAGAGCACTTTCATGGAGGCTTAGTCATCTAGGCAATACCAGCTTTGGTTCTGCTCTATAGACATGAGAAACATCAAGCGGTAGAGTGTCAAAGGAAAGTTTTCTGTTCCATGGCTCTTTCATGGAAATCAAGCCAAATAGGAAGTAATCACCTTTATTCTTGGTGTGGTGACAAGGAGAACACATCCATGTGCAAAGTGTAAACCCGTACTGCAAAAGGCAAGTAAGTGTCTGCAGCAGCTTCTCTGCTTCCTGGGAACACAACCAAACAGACAAGAATTGTGTTTTGATCAACTCCAGAAAGCACGACATAGAAACAAAAAGCAGAGATCACTGTTCACTGGGAAAAGCAAAGCTTTATGTTACAGAGCTCTTTCATGGAAATTAAGCAAATTAGGCAGTAACAGCTTTGGTTCTTCTTCTAAGGACATGAAAGACACCAACCGGTGCAGTGTATAAGCCAGTAGTGGATAAGGCAAAAAACTGTCTGCAGCAGCTTCTCTCTTTCCTGGGAACACAACCAAACAGACAAGAACTGTGATTTGATCAACTCCAGAAAGTAACACATTGAAACCAAATGCAGAATTCAGTGTTCAAGCTGAAAAGCAAAGCTTGATGTTACAGAGCACTTTCATGGAGACTTAGTCATCTAGGCAATACCAGCTTTGGTTCTGCTCTATAGACATGAGAAACATCAAGCGGTAGAGTGTCAAAGGAAAGTTTTCTGTTCCATGGCTCTTTCATGGAAATCAAGCCAAATAGGAAGTAATCACCTTTAATCTTGGTGTGGTGACAAGGAGAACACATCCATGTGCAAAGTGTAAACCCGTACTGCAAAAGGCAAGTAAGTGTCTGCAGCAGCTTCTCTGCTTCCTGGGAACACAACCAAACAGACAAGAATTGTGTTTTGATCAACTCCAGAAAGCACGACATAGAAACAAAAAGCAGAGATCACTGTTCACTGGGAAAAGCAAAGCTTTATGTTACAGAGCTCTTTCATGGAAATTAAGCGAATTAGGCAGTAACAGCTTTGGTTCTTCTTCTAAGGACATGAAAGACACCAACCGGTGCAGTGTATAAGCCAGTAGTGGCTAAGGCAAAAAACTGTCTGCAGCAGCTTCTCTCTTTCCTGGGAACACAACCAAACAGACAAGAACTGTGATTTGATCAACTCCAGAAAGTAACACATTGAAACCAAATGCAGACTTCAGTGTTCAAGCTGAAAAGCAAAGCTTGATGTTACAGAGCACTTTCATGGAGACTTAGTCATCTAGGCAATACCAGCTTTGGTTCTGCTCTATAGACATGAGAAACATCAAGTGGTAGAGTGTCAAAGGAAAGTTTTCTGTTCCATGGCTCTTTCATGGAAATCAAGCCAAATAGGAAGTAATCACCTTTATTCTTGGTGTGGTGACAAGGAAAACGCATCCATGTGCAAAGTGTAAACCTGTACTGCAAAAGGCAAGTAAGTGTCTGCAGCAGCTTCTCTGCTTCCTGGGAACACAACCAAACAGACAAGAATTGTGTTTTGATCAACTCCAGAAAGCACGACATAGAAACAAAAAGCAGAGATCACTGTTCACTGGGAAAAGCAAAGCTTTATGTTACAGAGCTCTTTCATGGAAATTAAGACAATTAGGCAGTAACAGCTTTGGTTCTTCTTCTAAGGACATGAAAGACACCAACCGGTGCAGTGTATAAGCCAGTAGTGGCTAAGGCAAAAAACTGTCTGCAGCAGCTTCTCTCTTTCCTGGGAACACAACCAAACAGACAAGAACTGTGATTTGATCAACTCCAGAAAGTAACACATTGAAACCAAATGCAGACTTCAGTGTTCAAGCTGAAAAGCAAAGCTTGATGTTACAGAGCACTTTCATGGAGACTTAGTCATCTAGGCAATACCAGCTTTGGTTCTGCTCTATAGACATGAGAAACATCAAGCGGTAGAGTGTCAAAGGAAAGTCTTCTGTTCCATGGCTCTTTCATGGAAATCAAGCCAAATAGGAAGTAATCACCTTTATTCTTGGTGTGGTGACAAGGAGAACACATCCATGTGCAAAGTGTAAACCCGTACTGCAAAAGGCAAGTAAGTGTCTGCAGCAGCTTCTCTGCTTCCTGGGAACACAACCAAACAGACAAGAATTGTGTTTTGATCAACTCCAGAAAGCATGACATAGAAACAAAAAGCAGAGATCACTGTTCACTGGGAAAAGCAAAGCTTTATGTTACAGAGCTCTTTCATGGAAATTAAGCGAATTAGGCAGTAACAGCTTTGGTTCTTCTTCTAAGGACATGAAAGACACCAACCGGTGCAGTGTATAAGCCAGTAGTGGCTAAGGCAAAAAACTGTCTGTAGCAGCTTCTCTGCTTCCTGGGAACACAACCAAACAGACAAGAATTGTGTTTTGATCAACTCCAGAAAGTAACACATTGAAACCAAATGCAGACTTCAGTGTTCAAGCTGAAAAGCAAAGCTTGATGTTACAGAGCACTTTCATGGAGACTTAGTCATCTAGGCAATACCAGCTTTGGTTCTGCTCTATAGACATGAGAAACATCAAGCGGTAGAGTGTCAAAGGAAAGTTTTCTGTTCCATGGCTCTTTCATGGAAATCAAGCCAAATAGGAAGTAATCACCTTTATTCTTGGTGTGGTGACAAGGAGAACACATCCATGTGCAAAGTGTAAACCCGTACTGCAAAAGGCAAGTAAGTGTCTGCAGCAGCTTCTCTGCTTCCTGGGAACACAACCAAACAGACAAGAATTGTGTTTTGATCAACTCCAGAAAGCACGACATAGAAACAAAAAGCAGAGATCACTGTTCACTGGGAAAAGCAAAGCTTTATGTTACAGAGCTCTTTCATGGAAATTAAGCAAATTAGGCAGTAACAGCTTTGGTTCTTCTTCTAAGGACATGAAAGACACCAACCGGTGCAGTGTATAAGCCAGTAGTGGCTAAGGCAAAAAACTGTCTGCAGCAGCTTCTCTCTTTCCTGGGAACACAACCAAACAGACAAGAACTGTGATTTGATCAACTCCAGAAAGTAACACATTGAAACCAAATGCAGACTTCAGTGTTCAAGCTGAAAAGCAAAGCTTGATGTTACAGAGCACTTTCATGGAGACTTAGTCATCTAGGCAATACCAGCTTTGGTTCTGCTCTATAGACATGAGAAACATCAAGCGGTAGAGTGTCAAAGGAAAGTCTTCTGTTCCATGGCTCTTTCATGGAAATCAAGCCAAATAGGAAGTAATCACCTTTATTCTTGGTGTGGTGACAAGGAGAACACATCCATGTGCAAAGTGTAAACCCGTACTGCAAAAGGCAAGTAAGTGTCTGCAGCAGCTTCTCTGCTTCCTGGGAACACAACCAAACAGACAAGAATTGTGTTTTGATCAACTCCAGAAAGCACGACATAGAAACAAAAAGCAGAGATCACTGTTCACTGGGAAAAGCAAAGCTTTATGTTACAGAGCTCTTTCATGGAAATTAAGCGAATTAGGCAGTAACAGCTTTGGTTCTTCTTCTAAGGACATGAAAGACACCAACCGGTGCAGTGTATAAGCCAGTAGTGGATAAGGCAAAAAACTGTCTGCAGCAGCTTCTCTCTTTCCTGGGAACACAAACAAACAGACAAGAATTGTGTTTTGATCAACTCCAGAAAGCACGACATAGAAACAAAAAGCAGAGATCACTGTTCACTGGGAAAAGCAAAGCTTTATGTTACAGAGCTCTTTCATGGAAATTAAGCAAATTAGGCAGTAACAGCTTTGGTTCTTCTTCTAAGGACATGAAAGACACCAACCGGTGCAGTGTATAAGCCAGTAGTGGCTAAGGCAAAAAACTGTCTGCAGCAGCTTCTCTCTTTCCTGGGAACACAACCAAACAGACAAGAACTGTGATTTGATCAACTTCAGAAAGTAACACATTGAAACCAAATGCAGACTTCAGTGTTCAAGCTGAAAAGCAAAGCTTGATGTTACAGAGCACTTTCATGGAGGCTTAGTCATCTAGGCAATACCAGCTTTGGTTCTGCTCTATAGACATGAGAAACATCAAGCGGTAGAGTGTCAAAGGAAAGTTTTCTGTTCCATGGCTCTTTCATGGAAATCAAGCCAAATAGGAAGTAATCACCTTTATTCTTGGTGTGGTGACAAGGAGAACACATCCATGTGCAAAGTGTAAACCCGTACTGCAAAAGGCAAGTAAGTGTCTGCAGCAGCTTCTCTGCTTCCTGGGAACACAACCAAACAGACAAGAATTGTGTTTTGATCAACTCCAGAAAGCACGACATAGAAACAAAAAGCAGAGATCACTGTTCACTGGGAAAAGCAAAGCTTTATGTTACAGAGCTCTTTCATGGAAATTAAGCAAATTAGGCAGTAACAGCTTTGGTTCTTCTTCTAAGGACATGAAAGACACCAACCGGTGCAGTGTATAAGCCAGTAGTGGATAAGGCAAAAAACTGTCTGCAGCAGCTTCTCTCTTTCCTGGGAACACAACCAAACAGACAAGAACTGTGATTTGATCAACTCCAGAAAGTAACACATTGAAACCAAATGCAGAATTCAGTGTTCAAGCTGAAAAGCAAAGCTTGATGTTACAGAGCACTTTCATGGAGACTTAGTCATCTAGGCAATACCAGCTTTGGTTCTGCTCTATAGACATGAGAAACATCAAGCGGTAGAGTGTCAAAGGAAAGTTTTCTGTTCCATGGCTCTTTCATGGAAATCAAGCCAAATAGGAAGTAATCACCTTTAATCTTGGTGTGGTGACAAGGAGAACACATCCATGTGCAAAGTGTAAACCCGTACTGCAAAAGGCAAGTAAGTGTCTGCAGCAGCTTCTCTGCTTCCTGGGAACACAACCAAACAGACAAGAATTGTGTTTTGATCAACTCCAGAAAGCACGACATAGAAACAAAAAGCAGAGATCACTGTTCACTGGGAAAAGCAAAGCTTTATGTTACAGAGCTCTTTCATGGAAATTAAGCGAATTAGGCAGTAACAGCTTTGGTTCTTCTTCTAAGGACATGAAAGACACCAACCGGTGCAGTGTATAAGCCAGTAGTGGCTAAGGCAAAAAACTGTCTGCAGCAGCTTCTCTCTTTCCTGGGAACACAACCAAACAGACAAGAACTGTGATTTGATCAACTCCAGAAAGTAACACATTGAAACCAAATGCAGACTTCAGTGTTCAAGCTGAAAAGCAAAGCTTGATGTTACAGAGCACTTTCATGGAGACTTAGTCATCTAGGCAATACCAGCTTTGGTTCTGCTCTATAGACATGAGAAACATCAAGTGGTAGAGTGTCAAAGGAAAGTTTTCTGTTCCATGGCTCTTTCATGGAAATCAAGCCAAATAGGAAGTAATCACCTTTATTCTTGGTGTGGTGACAAGGAAAACGCATCCATGTGCAAAGTGTAAACCTGTACTGCAAAAGGCAAGTAAGTGTCTGCAGCAGCTTCTCTGCTTCCTGGGAACACAACCAAACAGACAAGAATTGTGTTTTGATCAACTCCAGAAAGCACGACATAGAAACAAAAAGCAGAGATCACTGTTCACTGGGAAAAGCAAAGCTTTATGTTACAGAGCTCTTTCATGGAAATTAAGCAAATTAGGCAGTAACAGCTTTGGTTCTTCTTCTAAGGACATGAAAGACACCAACCGGTGCAGTGTATAAGCCAGTAGTGGCTAAGGCAAAAAACTGTCTGCAGCAGCTTCTCTCTTTCCTGGGAACACAACCAAACAGACAAGAACTGTGATTTGATCAACTCCAGAAAGTAACACATTGAAACCAAATGCAGACTTCAGTGTTCAAGCTGAAAAGCAAAGCTTGATGTTACAGAGCACTTTCATGGAGACTTAGTCATCTAGGCAATACCAGCTTTGGTTCTGCTCTATAGACATGAGAAACATCAAGCGGTAGAGTGTCAAAGGAAAGTCTTCTGTTCCATGGCTCTTTCATGGAAATCAAGCCAAATAGGAAGTAATCACCTTTATTCTTGGTGTGGTGACAAGGAGAACACATCCATGTGCAAAGTGTAAACCCGTACTGCAAAAGGCAAGTAAGTGTCTGCAGCAGCTTCTCTGCTTCCTGGGAACACAACCAAACAGACAAGAATTGTGTTTTGATCAACTCCAGAAAGCATGACATAGAAACAAAAAGCAGAGATCACTGTTCACTGGGAAAAGCAAAGCTTTATGTTACAGAGCTCTTTCATGGAAATTAAGCGAATTAGGCAGTAACAGCTTTGGTTCTTCTTCTAAGGACATGAAAGACACCAACCGGTGCAGTGTATAAGCCAGTAGTGGCTAAGGCAAAAAACTGTCTGTAGCAGCTTCTCTGCTTCCTGGGAACACAACCAAACAGACAAGAATTGTGTTTTGATCAACTCCAGAAAGCACGACATAGAAACAAAAAGCAGAGATCACTGTTCACTGGGAAAAGCAAAGCTTTATGTTACAGAGCTCTTTCATGGAAATTAAGCAAATTAGGCAGTAACAGCTTTGGTTCTTCTTCTAAGGACATGAAAGACACCAACCGGTGCAGTGTATAAGCCAGTAGTGGCTAAGGCAAAAAACTGTCTGCAGCAGCTTCTCTCTTTCCTGGGAACACAACCAAACAGACAAGAACTGTGATTTGATCAACTCCAGAAAGTAACACATTGAAACCAAATGCAGACTTCAGTGTTCAAGCTGAAAAGCAAAGCTTGATGTTACAGAGCACTTTCATGGAGACTTAGTCATCTAGGCAATACCAGCTTTGGTTCTGCTCTATAGACATGAGAAACATCAAGCGGTAGAGTGTCAAAGGAAAGTTTTCTGTTCCATGGCTCTTTCATGGAAATCAAGCCAAATAGGAAGTAATCACCTTTATTCTTGGTGTGGTGACAAGGAGAACACATCCATGTGCAAAGTGTAAACCCGTACTGCAAAAGGCAAGTAAGTGTCTGCAGCAGCTTCTCTGCTTCCTGGGAACACAACCAAACAGACAAGAATTGTGTTTTGATCAACTCCAGAAAGCACGACATAGAAACAAAAAGCAGAGATCACTGTTCACTGGGAAAAGCAAAGCTTTATGTTACAGAGCTCTTTCATGGAAATTAAGCAAATTAGGCAGTAACAGCTTTGGTTCTTCTTCTAAGGACATGAAAGACACCAACCGGTGCAGTGTATAAGCCAGTAGTGGCTAAGGCAAAAAACTGTCTGCAGCAGCTTCTCTCTTTCCTGGGAACACAACCAAACAGACAAGAACTGTGATTTGATCAACTCCAGAAAGTAACACATTGAAACCAAATGCAGACTTCAGTGTTCAAGCTGAAAAGCAAAGCTTGATGTTACAGAGCACTTTCATGGAGACTTAGTCATCTAGGCAATACCAGCTTTGGTTCTGCTCTATAGACATGAGAAACATCAAGCGGTAGAGTGTCAAAGGAAAGTCTTCTGTTCCATGGCTCTTTCATGGAAATCAAGCCAAATAGGAAGTAATCACCTTTATTCTTGGTGTGGTGACAAGGAGAACACATCCATGTGCAAAGTGTAAACCCGTACTGCAAAAGGCAAGTAAGTGTCTGCAGCAGCTTCTCTGCTTCCTGGGAACACAACCAAACAGACAAGAATTGTGTTTTGATCAACTCCAGAAAGCACGACATAGAAACAAAAAGCAGAGATCACTGTTCACTGGGAAAAGCAAAGCTTTATGTTACAGAGCTCTTTCATGGAAATTAAGCGAATTAGGCAGTAACAGCTTTGGTTCTTCTTCTAAGGACATGAAAGACACCAACCGGTGCAGTGTATAAGCCAGTAGTGGATAAGGCAAAAAACTGTCTGCAGCAGCTTCTCTCTTTCCTGGGAACACAAACAAACAGACAAGAATTGTGTTTTGATCAACTCCAGAAAGCACGACATAGAAACAAAAAGCAGAGATCACTGTTCACTGGGAAAAGCAAAGCTTTATGTTACAGAGCTCTTTCATGGAAATTAAGCAAATTAGGCAGTAACAGCTTTGGTTCTTCTTCTAAGGACATGAAAGACACCAACCGGTGCAGTGTATAAGCCAGTAGTGGCTAAGGCAAAAAACTGTCTGCAGCAGCTTCTCTCTTTCCTGGGAACACAACCAAACAGACAAGAACTGTGATTTGATCAACTTCAGAAAGTAACACATTGAAACCAAATGCAGACTTCAGTGTTCAAGCTGAAAAGCAAAGCTTGATGTTACAGAGCACTTTCATGGAGGCTTAGTCATCTAGGCAATACCAGCTTTGGTTCTGCTCTATAGACATGAGAAACATCAAGCGGTAGAGTGTCAAAGGAAAGTTTTCTGTTCCATGGCTCTTTCATGGAAATCAAGCCAAATAGGAAGTAATCACCTTTATTCTTGGTGTGGTGACAAGGAGAACACATCCATGTGCAAAGTGTAAACCCGTACTGCAAAAGGCAAGTAAGTGTCTGCAGCAGCTTCTCTGCTTCCTGGGAACACAACCAAACAGACAAGAATTGTGTTTTGATCAACTCCAGAAAGCACGACATAGAAACAAAAAGCAGAGATCACTGTTCACTGGGAAAAGCAAAGCTTTATGTTACAGAGCTCTTTCATGGAAATTAAGCAAATTAGGCAGTAACAGCTTTGGTTCTTCTTCTAAGGACATGAAAGACACCAACCGGTGCAGTGTATAAGCCAGTAGTGGATAAGGCAAAAAACTGTCTGCAGCAGCTTCTCTCTTTCCTGGGAACACAACCAAACAGACAAGAACTGTGATTTGATCAACTCCAGAAAGTAACACATTGAAACCAAATGCAGAATTCAGTGTTCAAGCTGAAAAGCAAAGCTTGATGTTACAGAGCACTTTCATGGAGACTTAGTCATCTAGGCAATACCAGCTTTGGTTCTGCTCTATAGACATGAGAAACATCAAGCGGTAGAGTGTCAAAGGAAAGTTTTCTGTTCCATGGCTCTTTCATGGAAATCAAGCCAAATAGGAAGTAATCACCTTTAATCTTGGTGTGGTGACAAGGAGAACACATCCATGTGCAAAGTGTAAACCCGTACTGCAAAAGGCAAGTAAGTGTCTGCAGCAGCTTCTCTGCTTCCTGGGAACACAACCAAACAGACAAGAATTGTGTTTTGATCAACTCCAGAAAGCACGACATAGAAACAAAAAGCAGAGATCACTGTTCACTGGGAAAAGCAAAGCTTTATGTTACAGAGCTCTTTCATGGAAATTAAGCGAATTAGGCAGTAACAGCTTTGGTTCTTCTTCTAAGGACATGAAAGACACCAACCGGTGCAGTGTATAAGCCAGTAGTGGCTAAGGCAAAAAACTGTCTGCAGCAGCTTCTCTCTTTCCTGGGAACACAACCAAACAGACAAGAACTGTGATTTGATCAACTCCAGAAAGTAACACATTGAAACCAAATGCAGACTTCAGTGTTCAAGCTGAAAAGCAAAGCTTGATGTTACAGAGCACTTTCATGGAGACTTAGTCATCTAGGCAATACCAGCTTTGGTTCTGCTCTATAGACATGAGAAACATCAAGTGGTAGAGTGTCAAAGGAAAGTTTTCTGTTCCATGGCTCTTTCATGGAAATCAAGCCAAATAGGAAGTAATCACCTTTATTCTTGGTGTGGTGACAAGGAAAACGCATCCATGTGCAAAGTGTAAACCTGTACTGCAAAAGGCAAGTAAGTGTCTGCAGCAGCTTCTCTGCTTCCTGGGAACACAACCAAACAGACAAGAATTGTGTTTTGATCAACTCCAGAAAGCACGACATAGAAACAAAAAGCAGAGATCACTGTTCACTGGGAAAAGCAAAGCTTTATGTTACAGAGCTCTTTCATGGAAATTAAGCAAATTAGGCAGTAACAGCTTTGGTTCTTCTTCTAAGGACATGAAAGACACCAACCGGTGCAGTGTATAAGCCAGTAGTGGCTAAGGCAAAAAACTGTCTGCAGCAGCTTCTCTCTTTCCTGGGAACACAACCAAACAGACAAGAACTGTGATTTGATCAACTCCAGAAAGTAACACATTGAAACCAAATGCAGACTTCAGTGTTCAAGCTGAAAAGCAAAGCTTGATGTTACAGAGCACTTTCATGGAGACTTAGTCATCTAGGCAATACCAGCTTTGGTTCTGCTCTATAGACATGAGAAACATCAAGCGGTAGAGTGTCAAAGGAAAGTCTTCTGTTCCATGGCTCTTTCATGGAAATCAAGCCAAATAGGAAGTAATCACCTTTATTCTTGGTGTGGTGACAAGGAGAACACATCCATGTGCAAAGTGTAAACCCGTACTGCAAAAGGCAAGTAAGTGTCTGCAGCAGCTTCTCTGCTTCCTGGGAACACAACCAAACAGACAAGAATTGTGTTTTGATCAACTCCAGAAAGCATGACATAGAAACAAAAAGCAGAGATCACTGTTCACTGGGAAAAGCAAAGCTTTATGTTACAGAGCTCTTTCATGGAAATTAAGCGAATTAGGCAGTAACAGCTTTGGTTCTTCTTCTAAGGACATGAAAGACACCAACCGGTGCAGTGTATAAGCCAGTAGTGGCTAAGGCAAAAAACTGTCTGTAGCAGCTTCTCTGCTTCCTGGGAACACAACCAAACAGACAAGAATTGTGTTTTGATCAACTCCAGAAAGCACGACATAGAAACAAAAAGCAGAGATCACTGTTCACTGGGAAAAGCAAAGCTTTATGTTACAGAGCTCTTTCATGGAAATTAAGCAAATTAGGCAGTAACAGCTTTGGTTCTTCTTCTAAGGACATGAAAGACACCAACCGGTGCAGTGTATAAGCCAGTAGTGGCTAAGGCAAAAAACTGTCTGCAGCAGCTTCTCTCTTTCCTGGGAACACAACCAAACAGACAAGAACTGTGATTTGATCAACTCCAGAAAGTAACACATTGAAACCAAATGCAGACTTCAGTGTTCAATCTGAAAAGCAAAGCTTGATGTTACAGAGCACTTTCATGGAGACTTAGTCATCTAGGCAATACCAGCTTTGGTTCTGCTCTATAGACATGAGAAACATCAAGCGGTAGAGTGTCAAAGGAAAGTTTTCTGTTCCATGGCTCTTTCATGGAAATCAAGCCAAATAGGAAGTAATCACCTTTATTCTTGGTGTGGTGACAAGGAGAACACATCCATGTGCAAAGTGTAAACCCGTACTGCAAAAGGCAAGTAAGTGTCTGCAGCAGCTTCTCTGCTTCCTGGGAACACAACCAAACAGACAAGAATTGTGTTTTGATCAACTCCAGAAAGCACGACATAGAAACAAAAAGCAGAGATCACTGTTCACTGGGAAAAGCAAAGCTTTATGTTACAGAGCTCTTTCATGGAAATTAAGCGAATTAGGCAGTAACAGCTTTGGTTCTTCTTCTAAGGACATGAAAGACACCAACCGGTGCAGTGTATAAGCCAGTAGTGGCTAAGGCAAAAAACTGTCTGCAGCAGCTTCTCTCTTTCCTGGGAACACAACCAAACAGACAAGAACTGTGATTTGATCAACTCCAGAAAGTAACACATTGAAATCAAATGCAGACTTCAGTGTTCAATCTGAAAAGCAAAGCTTGATGTTACAGAGCACTTTCATGGAGACTTAGTCATCTAGGCAATACCAGCTTTGGTTCTGCTCTATAGACATGAGAAACATCAAGCGGTAGAGTGTCAAAGGAAAGTTTTCTGTTCCATGGCTCTTTCATGGAAATCAAGCCAAATAGGAAGTAATCACCTTTATTCTTGGTGTGGTGACAAGGAGAACACATCCATGTGCAAAGTGTAAACCCGTACTGCAAAAGGCAAGTAAGTGTCTGCAGCAGCTTCTCTGCTTCCTGGGAACACAACCAAACAGACAAGAATTGTGTTTTGATCAACTCCAGAAAGCATGACATAGAAACAAAAAGCAGAGATCACTGTTCACTGGGAAAAGCAAAGCTTTATGTTACAGAGCTCTTTCATGGAAATTAAGCGAATTAGGCAGTAACAGCTTTGGTTCTTCTTCTAAGGACATGAAAGACACCAACCGGTGCAGTGTATAAGCCAGTAGTGGCTAAGGCAAAAAAACTGTCTGCAGCAGCTTCTCTCTTTCCTGGGAACACAACCAAACAGACAAGAACTGTGATTTGATCAACTCCAGAAAGTAACACATTGAAACCAAATGCAGACTTCAGTGTTCAATCTGAAAAGCAAAGCTTGATGTTACAGAGCACTTTCATGGAGACTTAGTCATCTAGGCAATACCAGCTTTGGTTCTGCTCTATAGACATGAGAAACATCAAGCGGTAGAGTGTCAAAGGAAAGTTTTCTGTTCCATGGCTCTTTCATGGAAATCAAGCCAAATAGGAAGTAATCACCTTTATTCTTGGTGTGGTGACAAGGAGAACACATCCATGTGCAAAGTGTAAACCCGTACTGCAAAAGGCAAGTAAGTGTCTGCAGCAGCTTCTCTGCTTCCTGGGAACACAACCAAACAGACAAGAATTGTGTTTTGATCAACTCCAGAAAGCACGACATAGAAACAAAAAGCAGAGATCACTGTTCACTGGGAAAAGCAAAGCTTTATGTTACAGAGCTCTTTCATGGAAATTAAGCGAATTAGGCAGTAACAGCTTTGGTTCTTCTTCTAAGGACATGAAAGACACCAACCGGTGCAGTGTATAAGCCAGTAGTGGCTAAGGCAAAAAACTGTCTGCAGCAGCTTCTCTCTTTCCTGGGAACACAACCAAACAGACAAGAACTGTGATTTGATCAACTCCAGAAAGTAACACATTGAAATCAAATGCAGAATTCAGTGTTCAATCTGAAAAGCAAAGCTTGATGTTACAGAGCACTTTCATGGAGACTTAGTCATCTAGGCAATACCAGCTTTGGTTCTGCTCTATAGACATGAGAAACATCAAGCGGTAGAGTGTCAAAGGAAAGTTTTCTGTTCCATGGCTCTTTCATGGAAATCAAGCCAAATAGGAAGTAATCACCTTTATTCTTGGTGTGGTGACAAGGAGAACACATCCATGTGCAAAGTGTAAACCCGTACTGCAAAAGGCAAGTAAGTGTCTGCAGCAGCTTCTCTGCTTCCTGGGAACACAACCAAACAGACAAGAATTGTGTTTTGATCAACTCCAGAAAGCATGACATAGAAACAAAAAGCAGAGATCACTGTTCACTGGGAAAAGCAAAGCTTTATGTTACAGAGCTCTTTCATGGAAATTAAGCGAATTAGGCAGTAACAGCTTTGGTTCTTCTTCTAAGGACATGAAAGACACCAACCGGTGCAGTGTATAAGCCAGTAGTGGCTAAGGCAAAAAACTGTCTGTAGCAGCTTCTCTGCTTCCTGGGAACACAACCAAACAGACAAGAATTGTGTTTTGATCAACTCCAGAAAGCACGACATAGAAACAAAAAGCAGAGATCACTGTTCACTGGGAAAAGCAAAGCTTTATGTTACAGAGCTCTTTCATGGAAATTAAGCAAATTAGGCAGTAACAGCTTTGGTTCTTCTTCTAAGGACATGAAAGACACCAACCGGTGCAGTGTATAAGCCAGTAGTGGCTAAGGCAAAAAACTGTCTGCAGCAGCTTCTCTCTTTCCTGGGAACACAACCAAACAGACAAGAACTGTGATTTGATCAACTCCAGAAAGTAACACATTGAAACCAAATGCAGACTTCAGTGTTCAAGCTGAAAAGCAAAGCTTGATGTTACAGAGCACTTTCATGGAGACTTAGTCATCTAGGCAATACCAGCTTTGGTTCTGCTCTATAGACATGAGAAACATCAAGCGGTAGAGTGTCAAAGGAAAGTTTTCTGTTCCATGGCTCTTTCATGGAAATCAAGCCAAATAGGAAGTAATCACCTTTATTCTTGGTGTGGTGACAAGGAGAACACATCCATGTGCAAAGTGTAAACCC
Source organism: Prinia subflava (assembly GCF_021018805.1). Classification (NCBI taxonomy): domain Eukaryota; kingdom Metazoa; phylum Chordata; class Aves; order Passeriformes; family Cisticolidae; genus Prinia; species Prinia subflava. Next base: position 8,420 of record NW_026961081.1, on the reverse strand, counting down.
GTACTGCAAAAGGCAAGTAAGTGTCTGCAGCAGCTTCTCTGCTTCCTGGGAACACAACCAAACAGACAAGAATTGTGTTTTGATCAACTCCAGAAAGCACGACATAGAAACAAAAAGCAGAGATCACTGTTCACTGGGAAAAGCAAAGCTTTATGTTACAGAGCTCTTTCATGGAAATTAAGCGAATTAGGCAGTAACAGCTTTGGTTCTTCTTCTAAGGACATGAAAGACACCAACCGGTGCAGTGTATAAGCCAGTAGTGGCTAAGGCAAAAAACTGTCTGCAGCAGCTTCTCTCTTTCCTGGGAACACAACCAAACAGACAAGAACTGTGATTTGATCAACTCCAGAAAGTAACACATTGAAACCAAATGCAGAATTCAGTGTTCAATCTAAAAAGCAAAGCTTGATGTTACAGAGCACTTTCATGGAGACTTAGTCATCTAGGCAATACCAGCTTTGGTTCTGCTCTATAGACATGAGAAACATCAAGCGGTAGAGTGTCAAAGGAAAGTTTTCTGTTCCATGGCTCTTTCATGGAAATCAAGCCAAATAGGAAGTAATCACCTTTATTCTTGGTGTGGTGACAAGGAAAACGCATCCATGTGCAAAGTGTAAACCTGTACTGCAAAAGGCAAGTAAGTGTCTGCAGCAGCTTCTCTGCTTCCTGGGAACACAACCAAACAGACAAGAATTGTGTTTTGATCAACTCCAGAAAGCACGACATAGAAACAAAAAGCAGCGATCACTGTTCACTGGGAAAAGCAAAGCTTTATGTTACAGAGCTCTTTCATGGGAAATTAAGCAAATTAGGCAGTAACAGCTTTGGTTCTTCTTCTAGGACATGAAAGACACCAACCGGTGCAGTGTATAAGCCAGTAGTGGCTAAGGCAAAAAACTGTCTGCAGCAGCTTCTCTCTTTCCTGGGAACACAACCAAACAGACAAGAACTGTGATTTGATCAACTCCAGAAAGTAACACATTGAAACCAAATGCAGAATTCAGTGTTCAAGCTGAAAAGCAAAGCTTGATGTTACAGAGCACTTTCATGGAGACTTAGTCATCTAGGCAATACCAGCTTTGGTTCTGCTCTATAGACATGAGAAACATCAAGCGGTAGAGTGTCAAAGGAAAGTTTTCTGTTCCATGGCTCTTTCATGGAAATCAAGCCAAATAGGAAGTAATCACCTTTATTCTTGGTGTGGGTGACAAGGAGAACACATCCATGTGCAAAGTGTAAACCCGTACTGCAAAAGGCAAGTAAGTGTCTGCAGCAGCTTCTCTGCTTCCTGGGAACACAACCAAACAGACAAGAATTGTGTTTTGATCAACTCCAGAAAGCACGACATAGAAACAAAAAGCAGAGATCACTGTTCACTGGGGAAAAGCAAAGCTTTATGTTACAGAGCTCTTTCATGGAAAATTAAGCGAATTAGGCAGTAACAGCTTTGGTTCTTCTTCTAAGGACATGAAAGACACCAACCGGTGCAGTGTATAAGCCAGTAGTGGCTAAGGCAAAAAACTGTCTGCAGCAGCTTCTCTCTTTCCTGGGAAAACAACCAAACAGACAAGAACTGTGATTTGATCAACTCCAGAAAGTAACACATTGAAACCAAATGCAGACTTCAGTGTTCAAGCTGAAAAGCAAAGCTTGATGTTACAGAGCACTTTCATGGAGACTTAGTCATCTAGGCAATACCAGCTTTGGTTCTGCTCTATAGACATGAGAAACATCAAGCGGTAGAGTGTCAAAGGAAAGTTTTCTGTTCCATGGCTCTTTCATGGAAATCAAGCCAAATAGGAAGTAATCACCTTTATTCTTGGTGTGGTGACAAGGAGAACACATCCATGTGCAAAGTGTAAACCCGTACTGCAAAAGGCAAGTAAGTGTCTGCAGCAGCTTCTCTGCTTCCTGGGAACACAACCAAACAGACAAGAATTGTGTTTTGATCAACTCCAGAAAGCATGACATAGAAACAAAAAGCAGAGATCACTGTTCACTGGGAAAAGCAAAGCTTTATGTTACAGAGCTCTTTCATGGAAATTAAGCGAATTAGGCAGTAACAGCTTTGGTTCTTCTTCTAAGGACATGAAAGACACCAACCGGTGCAGTGTATAAGCCAGTAGTGGCTAAGGCAAAAAACTGTCTGCAGCAGCTTCTCTGCTTCCTGGGAACACAACCAAACAGACAAGAATTGTGTTTTGATCAACTCCAGAAAGCACGACATAGAAACAAAAAGCAGAGATCACTGTTCACTGGGAAAAGCAAAGCTTTATGTTACAGAGCTCTTTCATGGAAATTAAGCAAATTAGGCAGTAACAGCTTTGGTTCTTCTTCTAAGGACATGAAAGACACCAACCGGTGCAGTGTATAAGCCAGTAGTGGCTAAGGCAAAAAACTGTCTGCAGCAGCTTCTCTCTTTCCTGGGAACACAACCAAACAGACAAGAACTGTGATTTGATCAACTCCAGAAAGTAACACATTGAAACCAAATGCAGACTTCAGTGTTCAAGCTGAAAAGCAAAGCTTGATGTTACAGAGCACTTTCATGGAGACTTAGTCATCTAGGCAATACCAGCTTTGGTTCTGCTCTATAGACATGAGAAACATCAAGCGGTAGAGTGTCAAAGGAAAGTTTTCTGTTCCATGGCTCTTTCATGGAAATCAAGCCAAATAGGAAGTAATCACCTTTATTCTTGGTGTGGTGACAAGGAGAACACATCCATGTGCAAAGTGTAAACCCGTACTGCAAAAGGCAAGTAAGTGTCTGCAGCAGCTTCTCTGCTTCCTGGGAACACAACCAAACAGACAAGAATTGTGTTTTGATCAACTCCAGAAAGCACGACATAGAAACAAAAAGCAGAGATCACTGTTCACTGGGAAAAGCAAAGCTTTATGTTACAGAGCTCTTTCATGGAAATTAAGCGAATTAGGCAGTAACAGCTTTGGTTCTTCTTCTAAGGACATGAAAGACACCAACCGGTGCAGTGTATAAGCCAGTAGTGGCTAAGGCAAAAAACTGTCTGCAGCAGCTTCTCTCTTTCCTGGGAACACAACCAAACAGACAAGAACTGTGATTTGATCAACTCCAGAAAGTAACACATTGAAACCAAATGCAGACTTCAGTGTTCAAGCTGAAAAGCAAAGCTTGATGTTACAGAGCACTTTCATGGAGACTTAGTCATCTAGGCAATACCAGCTTTGGTTCTGCTCTATAGACATGAGAAACATCAAGCGGTAGAGTGTCAAAGGAAAGTTTTCTGTTCCATGGCTCTTTCATGGAAATCAAGCCAAATAGGAAGTAATCACCTTTATTCTTGGTGTGGTGACAAGGAGAACACATCCATGTGCAAAGTGTAAACCCGTACTGCAAAAGGCAAGTAAGTGTCTGCAGCAGCTTCTCTGCTTCCTGGGAACACAACCAAACAGACAAGAATTGTGTTTTGATCAACTCCAGAAAGCACGACATAGAAACAAAAAGCAGAGATCACTGTTCACTGGGAAAAGCAAAGCTTTATGTTACAGAGCTCTTTCATGGAAATTAAGCAAATTAGGCAGTAACAGCTTTGGTTCTTCTTCTAAGGACATGAAAGACACCAACCGGTGCAGTGTATAAGCCAGTAGTGGCTAAGGCAAAAAACTGTCTGCAGCAGCTTCTCTCTTTCCTGGGAACACAACCAAACAGACAAGAACTGTGATTTGATCAACTCCAGAAAGTAACACATTGAAACCAAATGCAGACTTCAGTGTTCAAGCTGAAAAGCAAAGCTTGATGTTACAGAGCACTTTCATGGAGACTTAGTCATCTAGGCAATACCAGCTTTGGTTCTGCTCTATAGACATGAGAAACATCAAGCGGTAGAGTGTCAAAGGAAAGTTTTCTGTTCCATGGCTCTTTCATGGAAATCAAGCCAAATAGGAAGTAATCACCTTTATTCTTGGTGTGGTGACAAGGAGAACACATCCATGTGCAAAGTGTAAACCCGTACTGCAAAAGGCAAGTAAGTGTCTGCAGCAGCTTCTCTGCTTCCTGGGAACACAACCAAACAGACAAGAATTGTGTTTTGATCAACTCCAGAAAGCACGACATAGAAACAAAAAGCAGAGATCACTGTTCACTGGGAAAAGCAAAGCTTTAAGTTACAGAGCTCTTTCATGGAAATTAAGCAAATTAGGCAGTAACAGCTTTGGTTCTTCTTCTAAGGACATGAAAGACACCAACCGGTGCAGTGTATAAGCCAGTAGTGGCTAAGGCAAAAAACTGTCTGCAGCAGCTTCTCTCTTTCCTGGGAACACAACCAAACAGACAAGAACTGTGATTTGATCAACTCCAGAAAGTAACACATTGAAACCAAATGCAGACTTCAGTGTTCAAGCTGAAAAGCAAAGCTTGATGTTACAGAGCACTTTCATGGAGACTTAGTCATCTAGGCAATACCAGCTTTGGTTCTGCTCTATAGACATGAGAAACATCAAGCGGTAGAGTGTCAAAGGAAAGTTTTCTGTTCCATGGCTCTTTCATGGAAATCAAGCCAAATAGGAAGTAATCACCTTTATTCTTGGTGTGGTGACAAGGAGAACACATCCATGTGCAAAGTGTAAACCCGTACTGCAAAAGGCAAGTAAGTGTCTGCAGCAGCTTCTCTGCTTCCTGGGAACACAACCAAACAGACAAGAATTGTGTTTTGATCAACTCCAGAAAGCACGACATAGAAACAAAAAGCAGAGATCACTGTTCACTGGGAAAAGCAAAGCTTTATGTTACAGAGCTCTTTCATGGAAATTAAGCAAATTAGGCAGTAACAGCTTTGGTTCTTCTTCTAAGGACATGAAAGACACCAACCGGTGCAGTGTATAAGCCAGTAGTGGCTAAGGCAAAAAACTGTCTGCAGCAGCTTCTCTCTTTCCTGGGAACACAACCAAACAGACAAGAACTGTGATTTGATCAACTCCAGAAAGTAACACATTGAAACCAAATGCAGACTTCAGTGTTCAAGCTGAAAAGCAAAGCTTGATGTTACAGAGCACTTTCATGGAGACTTAGTCATCTAGGCAATACCAGCTTTGGTTCTGCTCTATAGACATGAGAAACATCAAGCGGTAGAGTGTCAAAGGAAAGTTTTCTGTTCCATGGCTCTTTCATGGAAATCAAGCCAAATAGGAAGTAATCACCTTTATTCTTGGTGTGGTGACAAGGAGAACACATCCATGTGCAAAGTGTAAACCCGTACTGCAAAAGGCAAGTAAGTGTCTGCAGCAGCTTCTCTGCTTCCTGGGAACACAACCAAACAGACAAGAATTGTGTTTTGATCAACTCCAGAAAGCACGACATAGAAACAAAAAGCAGAGATCACTGTTCACTGGGAAAAGCAAAGCTTTATGTTACAGAGCTCTTTCATGGAAATTAAGCGAATTAGGCAGTAACAGCTTTGGTTCTTCTTCTAAGGACATGAAAGACACCAACCGGTGCAGTGTATAAGCCAGTAGTGGCTAAGGCAAAAAACTGTCTGCAGCAGCTTCTCTCTTTCCTGGGAACACAACCAAACAGACAAGAACTGTGATTTGATCAACTCCAGAAAGTAACACATTGAAACCAAATGCAGAATTCAGTGTTCAATCTAAAAAGCAAAGCTTGATGTTACAGAGCACTTTCATGGAGACTTAGTCATCTAGGCAATACCAGCTTTGGTTCTGCTCTATAGACATGAGAAACATCAAGCGGTAGAGTGTCAAAGGAAAGTTTTCTGTTCCATGGCTCTTTCATGGAAATCAAGCCAAATAGGAAGTAATCACCTTTATTCTTGGTGTGGTGACAAGGAGAACACATCCATGTGCAAAGTGTAAACCCGTACTGCAAAAGGCAAGTAAGTGTCTGCAGCAGCTTCTCTGCTTCCTGGGAACACAACCAAACAGACAAGAATTGTGTTTTGATCAACTCCAGAAAGCACGACATAGAAACAAAAAGCAGAGATCACTGTTCACTGGGAAAAGCAAAGCTTTATGTTACAGAGCTCTTTCATGGAAATTAAGCAAATTAGGCAGTAACAGCTTTGGTTCTTCTTCTAAGGACATGAAAGACACCAACCGGTGCAGTGTATAAGCCAGTAGTGGCTAAGGCAAAAAACTGTCTGCAGCAGCTTCTCTCTTTCCTGGGAACACAACCAAACAGACAAGAACTGTGATTTGATCAACTCCAGAAAGTAACACATTGAAACCAAATGCAGACTTCAGTGTTCAAGCTGAAAAGCAAAGCTTGATGTTACAGAGCACTTTCATGGAGACTTAGTCATCTAGGCAATACCAGCTTTGGTTCTGCTCTATAGACATGAGAAACATCAAGCGGTAGAGTGTCAAAGGAAAGTTTTCTGTTCCATGGCTCTTTCATGGAAATCAAGCCAAATAGGAAGTAATCACCTTTATTCTTGGTGTGGTGACAAGGAGAACACATCCATGTGCAAAGTGTAAACCCGTACTGCAAAAGGCAAGTAAGTGTCTGCAGCAGCTTCTCTGCTTCCTGGGAACACAACCAAACAGACAAGAATTGTGTTTTGATCAACTCCAGAAAGCATGACATAGAAACAAAAAGCAGAGATCACTGTTCACTGGGAAAAGCAAAGCTTTATGTTACAGAGCTCTTTCATGGAAATTAAGCGAATTAGGCAGTAACAGCTTTGGTTCTTCTTCTAAGGACATGAAAGACACCAACCGGTGCAGTGTATAAGCCAGTAGTGGATAAGGCAAAAAACTGTCTGTAGCAGCTTCTCTGCTTCCTGGGAACACAACCAAACAGACAAGAATTATGTTTTGATCAACTCCAGAAAGCACGACATAGAAACAAAAAGCAGAGATCACTGTTCACTGGGAAAAGCAAAGCTTTATGTTACAGAGCTCTTTCATGGAAATTAAGCAAATTAGGCAGTAACAGCTTTGGTTCTTCTTCTAAGGACATGAAAGACACCAACCGGTGCAGTGTATAAGCCAGTAGTGGCTAAGGCAAAAAACTGTCTGCAGCAGCTTCTCTCTTTCCTGGGAACACAACCAAACAGACAAGAACTGTGATTTGATCAACTCCAGAAAGTAACACATTGAAACCAAATGCAGACTTCAGTGTTCAAGCTGAAAAGCAAAGCTTGATGTTACAGAGCACTTTCATGGAGACTTAGTCATCTAGGCAATACCAGCTTTGGTTCTGCTCTATAGACATGAGAAACATCAAGCGGTAGAGTGTCAAAGGAAAGTTTTCTGTTCCATGGCTCTTTCATGGAAATCAAGCCAAATAGGAAGTAATCACCTTTATTCTTGGTGTGGTGACAAGGAGAACACATCCATGTGCAAAGTGTAAACCCGTACTGCAAAAGGCAAGTAAGTGTCTGCAGCAGCTTCTCTGCTTCCTGGGAACACAACCAAACAGACAAGAATTGTGTTTTGATCAACTCCAGAAAGCACGACATAGAAACAAAAAGCAGAGATCACTGTTCACTGGGAAAAGCAAAGCTTTATGTTACAGAGCTCTTTCATGGAAATTAAGCAAATTAGGCAGTAACAGCTTTGGTTCTTCTTCTAAGGACATGAAAGACACCAACCGGTGCAGTGTATAAGCCAGTAGTGGCTAAGGCAAAAAACTGTCTGCAGCAGCTTCTCTCTTTCCTGGGAAAACAACCAAACAGACAAGAACTGTGATTTGATCAACTCCAGAAAGTAACACATTGAAACCAAATGCAGAATTCAGTGTTCAATCTAAAAAGCAAAGCTTGATGTTACAGAGCACTTTCATGGAGACTTAGTCATCTAGGCAATACCAGCTTTGGTTCTGCTCTATAGACATGAGAAACATCAAGCGGTAGAGTGTCAAAGGAAAGTTTTCTGTTCCATGGCTCTTTCATGGAAATCAAGCCAAATAGGAAGTAATCACCTTTATTCTTGGTGTGGTGACAAGGAAAACGCATCCATGTGCAAAGTGTAAACCTGTACTGCAAAAGGCAAGTAAGTGTCTGCAGCAGCTTCTCTGCTTCCTGGGAACACAACCAAACAGACAAGAATTGTGTTTTGATCAACTCCAGAAAGCACGACATAGAAACAAAAAGCAGAGATCACTGTTCACTGGGAAAAGCAAAGCTTTATGTTACAGAGCTCTTTCATGGAAATTAAGCAAATTAGGCAGTAACAGCTTTGGTTCTTCTTCTAAGGACATGAAAGACACCAACCGGTGCAGTGTATAAGCCAGTAGTGGCTAAGGCAAAAAACTGTCTGCAGCAGCTTCTCTCTTTCCTGGGAACACAACCAAACAGACAAGAACTGTGATTTGATCAACTCCAGAAAGTAACACATTGAAACCAAATGCAGACTTCAGTGTTCAAGCTGAAAAGCAAAGCTTGATGTTACAGAGCACTTTCATGGAGACTTAGTCATCTAGGCAATAC